>NC_039265.1:3414393-3499393 GCF_003368295.1 Carassius auratus
TGTAACAACAATGAGTTTTACATAGTAATTAACTCAAATGATATATAGGGAATTTGAATAATTAATCAAGAATTTGATTAATATATATCTCAGATGACAGTTACATTTAATTTTATTGATTATGAAAAATAGCTCAATTGCCAATACCAATACTAATCACAGGGCACTGTAATTTACTCATTAATATGTCAATATTACATTCTTCATATCAATTATTGTGATATCTCTTACTGTAAATTACTGCAGATCAAACCGTGGTATGTCCAGCACACCACTGTAGACCTATCAATTTTCAATAAAGTTATCACGCCTTATAATTCAAGGAAAAGTATTCTCTGGCCATGAAAATATTATCCTATCCTTATGATAAATTTAGTTTCTAAATTTAGAGCTTGTAGCTAAAGACCAAAACATTTCAGTGACTCGTAATGTGAGTGGGGTGGAGTCCAAAGCCAATCATTTTATATATGGGTTTTTAATAATTCAACTAGTAATAACATCAAAACTACAAATCACACAGAGTAAATATGCGTACGACAATACAGACAATAAACATTTAAGACATAACGGGAATCCAAATAAAAGAGAGAGAGAGAGAGAGAGAGAGGAGAGAGAACGAGAGAGAGAGAGAGAAGTGTAGAATGGAATCACATAAGGAGCTCAGGTATGAAAATTCATAGTCAGTAACTTTTGGGAAGCCAACAACAAATCAGATCATAACAACACTTTAAACCAGCATTTAAATCTCCATAGAGAAAGTGATACTTGCAGAAGTGTCCCATGTGAGTGTGGCGTGAGATCGGCGTCGAGCTTGTGAGCTTTGCGCGTTGAAACAGCCATCTGCCATGAAACGGAGGCCATGTGACGGCGCGTTGCACGCTGCGCTTGGCGTGAGCGTGGAGCACGTGGTCCTTTGTTCTGTCCTCGCGCGGTATTTGAAAGGTTCAACAAACATTGTTCCAGAATTCGTCTTCCTTGCGTGGAGAGGCGAATAGTTTAATAAACTTAGTAAAGAAAAGAAAAGAAAACGAACGAAACGAAAGCTTCCAAAGGAGCCATGAAAATGGCTTTCCTCTCCTCAGTCCGTGTGCTGAGGGGGAGGAGAACCAAGCGCGGCCCGAGGCCGCGCGGAGCGACGTGTCCGGAGAACGGGAAGAAGAGCAAGAAGAGCGACGAAGAGGAGGGGTGGACCTTGTTTGGTCAATTCTTATAGCTTGAAATAGTTCACGCCCATTTTCGAGGGAGCATCCAATGAATGTCCGCGATCTGAAGCGGAGGGAAAGTTCCTTTGTCTCGGTTGAGACAAACCCCTGATGATTTAGGGCCTGTCCGATTTCATCAGGAATATTAAAGCAAGTTCATTATTCCAGATTAAATACATTTTTCATTACTTTGCTCTAGATAAATGGGTCTGTCAAAGCATGACGATTAGAACAAGACTAGACATAATATATATATGACCAAAGATCTAATTTTTAGATCGAATTACACATTTAAAGATTTGTTTAACACATGATAACACTGCAGATGTTGGGAAACATCTAAATGTACCAAAAGGGAATACGTAATACATTTATAAAACATGAAAACAGAAAGTTAATGAATACATCCATAGAATGCATTGTTCAAAAGAAGCCAGTGACTTGGCTTCTCTCCTGTCCTGTGTGGTCGTAAACTTTACGACCTGCAAAAGTGGGGGTTGCAGAAGCATGGCTCTCTTTGAGGAAGTTAAAGTGAGGAAAGACATTTCCTAAAGTATAAGCTTGCAACTTATACTCTTCACATAACAAGGATTAACCATTTTTATGCAATCCATAAACATAATTAAAATACATATTAATAATAAAATGAAAGTAAGGAACTTATACGAAAAGTTCCTTTGTCTCCAGTGTTGGAAGAATTTGGGTTGGGGGTTTTCGTTTCTTCTTTGAAGCTCGCATGGGCATCGTTAAATAGTTTAAGTCCAGCCAGGCTGGCATTTAGTACCAACAGTCTGAATTTATAAAAACAGAATTTAACCCATGAATCGCTGACCTGCATATCTGTTTACATCTCCCCCTTTACGTCAGATGAAGTCCCTGTGTGGACATCATCGGACGGCAATCATCCCGGATGGGCAGATGACAGGTGAATCGTGATGGTCATGCAGCAGGTGGGTCATGATGGACAGGTGGTTCCTGAAGCTGAGGATTCCCCTTGATGAGGTTCGATGTTGTCTTTGACTTTGCGTCCCTTTCCGGGGACTCCATCGGAGACCTCCAGCCACAGTTGTCATGAGTTTGGCTGTAGAGGTTTGCATCCGTTGAGTATCCTGTATAGGATGAAGGTCACGCCAAGAGTCAGGGCGGGACCAATGACGGTGGAGATGCACCGTGCAGTGTCGGCAGCAGTCTAGGCTAGGACCGCAGATGACTGGTTCAGAATGGGCTGTCGAGACAGTGCTTGGAGGGCTGTGTCGACAGGAGTAATGTCAATGTGTTGGGTGGTACCTTTCAGTACTTGGTCCAGCAGGTTGGCACGGGTGGTGGTGTCATGCTGGTCGTAGGTCAGTGTAGCTGAGCGCACAGGAGTGTTGACGAGCCATCTGTTACCCACAATCTCTGCTTGCGTTTCTGTGACTTGTGTACGAGGCTTGGCTTCGGCAGGGCAGCGCGTATCGCTGACCCAGGGTTGCAGCTCGCAGATTCCTTCAGAGTTGTGTCTGAGGAAGGGTTTACTAAGGCAGAGATAATGAATGTCTTTGGTTAAAGTACACATGTGCATGTTTGGGGCCAGGTACAGCTGTGTGTTGCTGTCGTGGTAGGCCACCACATTTGGAATGTGTGTTTTGGTGTGGGTGTTGCTCTTCCACATCCTGACACTGACAATGTCTTTAGGTCTGTAGACTTGGTTTGACTCGCTGATGAGTTGGTTCAGGAGCACGTTCACTTCTCTCTGTTTGGGGTTTACGTGCCGTAGGAAGGCGCTATCCAGAGAGTTGGCCAGGTGCATTCGTAGCAGGTCAGCTGGCATGGTGATGGTGTAAGACAGCACAGTTAACACAAGGCTTAAGGGTATCATGTATGGTGGGGTTTTACTCGTGGTTAGGCTGTCTTTGGAGGAGCTAACCTCCCACAGCATGGCTGTTGTTAATGCTGTTAACAGCTGAGTCTGGGTAAAGTCCTTCTGGAAGGCAGTAAACAGTGGTTTCAAGGAGTTTACAGTCTGGTTCGCTGCATTGACACTGGACATAACAATGTTAAACATTCTGGCGGCAGCAGCGGCTCTAAGCAAAGCTCCCGGGAACTGTTTGGAGCGGTGGTGGTGTCCACCTAACTCCATTTGTGTAACCGTCACTTTCTCATGTTGGCTGAACAGGTGTTTGACATCGGCCTCAGTGTGAGTGAGGGAGTCCTCTCTCCATCGGAACCTTGTACAGCTGTATTCGGTTACAGTGCTGGGGTAGTGTGCCCTGTCATCGGTAGTCAGGAGTCTCAGCGGTTTTCTCGGTGGCAGCTGTCCTCTCTTTGGCTGACAGCACAGCACGGCAAACCACAGCAGCATCCTGGTACAGATAATAGGGAGAGAGAGAGAGAGAAAGGGGAGAAAGAAACAAACAAGGCCTGTCTTTGGTTGGACAGGACAGTCTCTTTGCTTCGTGGGCGGCGACTGGGTTTAGCTCGCCCTCGCCCATGTTTTGCCACATCTTGCTGCTGGCATGACGCTTGCCTCAGTGTTGTGTCAGTGGCTCTGGTGCTGCGTGGTGCAGCACATGCTGCGTCATGGAAATATATTGGCAGTATCCCCCTTTTGCTCCGTGGCATTACACGCCCTGGCATTGTGATGTCAGACGGTGCACAACCCACAATATTGTTCTGTGCACGCAGCATGGTTTGTGTATCATGCAGTGGTCTGGGGCTTTGGTTGTCAGTGACTGTAGACTGGTTGCCAGGGTGGATGGAGGGGTCTGAGAGGTGGTAAAACAAAGTCATTATCAAGGTTTCAGAAGCCCGCATGTCCGCTGTGTTGGTCTGTGTAGACAACGGAGCCTGCGTAAGCGATTCTGAGGTAGGCAGTTTAGCTAGTAAAGTTCTTGTGCTGTGTGTAATCACTTCAACCTTGAATGTGGGTGGGTGGGTTGGGAGTGACCACAGAATGTTGTTTAGTGTGCCAGTTTTGGCAAGGGTGTCAGTGTGATCTTTAAAGTCCTCGTCTAGACTTGGTAACTTTGAGTGTCCTTTTTCCTTCTTCCAGTACACGATCACATTGTGTGTTTTTGTGATGTTATCACATTGCTGGAACAGGTGTTGGTGTTTGACATGCTTGTTTGCAAGTGTGAGTCCGAGTTCCACACATTCAGGTGAGGATTGGAAGAAACCCAGCGTGTGGTGTAAGGTTTGACCACCTTGCAGGTTGAGTCGAACAGCGACCCCTTTGGTGTAAGCTGGTACCACCGTACCCTGTTTGTTGACTAAGGTACAGAGGCTTGAACTTGGGCCTGTTGTTAGGGCGTTGTACTCATGGCTGGCTGCTGGGGTTCCCGTGACCTCTGTGACCTGACCGTCTGGCTCTGTGGGAGTTCCCGTGACCTCTGCGACCTGACAGTCTGGCTCTAGCAACCTGTGTGGCTGGAGAGAAAGAGGTTCTCGCACTTGAGCAAAGTCTTTTAGCTGTTTGAAGTTCAGAAAAGGGTCAAAGTGTTCTAGCAGGTCTTTGTCGATGAGCAATGTATGAGTGTTCATTGGTGGGACATACATGGGATGTATTAGACTCATCGGAACGAATGTCAGGTGAATGGAAACAACCTGTTCAAACTGGATGTCATCCTGTCTGTACACCTGTACATTCAGTTCATAAGTTTGAGGTGTAAGAGTTCGATCTTGTCCCTTAGCTTCAAATTGGAGTCTTTTGAAAAGGTAAGATGAGATCACCGTCAGGTTTAATCCTGTGTCGATCAGGTCTTCCCTGTTGACTCCTTTTTGACCCACCCCCTTTTTGACAGGGCTGCCCAGGAATGTTGGCATTAGGGCAGGTGGGACGATCGGTGGGTGATGAGGACCGGTCTTGTGTAGCTCGCTGCGAAGGCAGGTAGTCGAAACAGCATTTTCTGGTACCTTGTGTTTGTGGTACCTGGCGTGAGGACCTGTGCTGTCTCGTTCAGGGTGTGCAGGTGTTGACTGTGGAGCTTGGGTGTTGCTGTCACCTTGTGCTGTGACAGTTAGCTCTGTGGTCTGTAGATGACGGGCAGTGTTCTGGGTGCTTGGCTCATCTTCCTTGTGAGTTTTCATGTGAAGAAGCACTTTCAGCACCCTCAGGATCTCTGCTGTCTCAGACGTGGCTGCACTGTGTTGCCCTCTGCTGGCTTGGAACGGTATTGACTCTCTGTAAAGATGTCTGTGACTGTGGTGTTGTAGAGCGCCATCTAGGGTTAACTCCAAGCAGTGCTCAGAGACAGAGACGTTGGGGTTTTTCACAGTCTTTTCACAAATAGTCTTTTGCTTGGTGCAAGCTTTGTGGGCTAAGTTCCGTAACTCTTGTGTAGTTCTGTTACGGGGACACGCTGGGACTCTGAGATGAAAACTCCAACTGGCATGTAGGTTTGGGAGGAACAGAGTTTTTAAGTTGAAATCCTGTTCCATACCTGGTTCGTTGCATGCTCCGAAGTAGGTGTTTCGTAGCTGACTACAGAAAGTCTGTGGGTTTTCAAATCGGCCCTGTTTGAGGTCCATAGCAATAAGGAGCCCATGATCTGAGTTTGGATCAGAGAATTCAAGAATCAAAGTCTGTAGCAGTTGCTGGTAGTACGCTTTGACAGTCTCTGGTTGACGATCCAGAAAGCAATGCACATCACGGCTGGACGTGATTTTTAACAGGTACAATGTGTTCACATCTGTCACGTTAGCGACAGTTTGCAAATGAAAGTCAATGGCTTGTAAAGAAGCATGAACGTCATGTCCTCCTGCAGGATCTGGATTGAATGTAGAGATGCTTCTGGCTAGCTTGTGAAGTTCTCTGTGAGCAGTGCAGGGTTTGGTGACATGCGTTCTCTGGAAGGGTTCTCTTCCCTCCGTTGTTGACAGATGTTCTTGCAAGCTGGCTGGTGATTTCCTTAGAAGGGAGATTACACCCCCTTTTCCAGCTCTGGGTTCTTGGCTAAAAGGGTTGGAGTGGCGGCCCGGGAGAAATTTTGTGGTGTGCGTTTCTCCGATCCAGCCACTCTGTAATCTGTGAAATTGTCTCAGTTCTGTGTGAGCAGTGTAAAGTTCATCTTGGAGCTTGTCTCTCTGCAGAGTAAGCTTGTTGAATTTAGCTTGGGCCGCTTGCAAGTGTGTTTTGCAGGCCCAGGTTTTATAGACTCTTTCTTTCAATTCAGTCTCTGCTCTTTTTAGGAGAGCGTCACCTTGCTGGAGTTTTTTGGTGAGGTCTTTCCTGGCTTCTCTCTCCAGCTGTTCTCTTTGATCTGTGTCGAGGCGAAGATCTTGCAGGGCATTGTGAAGTCTTTCAACTCCTGTCCGTAGCTCTGGATCTGTGTCGTCCTCTTTCTCGCGCTGGTTCTGGGTCTCGAGGAGGAGCTGATCAAGATGACTCTGGGTTGGGGCCTGGTCCTTCCAGGCCTCCTCCGCGATGTTGCTCCGTTCACTGAGCCGTGCCTGGGTGACGAGAATGTGAACTAGGCTTCCGAAGATCCTGGCGAGTTCTCTGTAGTAGTCGCTTTGGTTTGGATCGCGTGCCATCAGTTCATCTAGCTCGGTGTCTAGTTGCTCTGGGTGCTGCAGGTTAATGGCATCCTTGGGCAGGAAGGGGGTCGTCACTGCTTTCAACCATGTCGAGAGGTGGCCCCCGTGGACTGCTGGACTGGATGCCTGGAACATCCTGATTCTCTGTCGGTGAGAGAAGCACAGCACACACACACAAAAAGACCAATGCAAGTTCGTTCTACGTTTAACGAGCTATATTCATACGGGCTGTGCCGTTTATGAGAATTTTGGGGCTGACTGATGCAAACAGTCAGACAGTTAAGTAGCCAATTAACTTGGGTCAACGAAGGACCTGAAATGGAGATTTGACAGGCAGTAGCCTAGCGGGTCGTGTGATGACACCGGCTGCTGGTGGTCGCTCTACTATTTAACTTCGTTGGTGGCTCCCAGGTTACTGTCTCTATGTGAAATGAAAGAAACAAATCACAACAGAACAGGTGGTAGAAAAAGATCAAAGTGAAACACAACACTTGAAATGAGATGAAAACAATAGAAACACAACGTGTTAGTGAGAATAAGGAGGCCTAAGCCTACTGCTAGGTTTTAAGATAGGGCCAACAGGTGAGTGGGCTATCTGGGTAGGAAACCTAGAAATATGGTGTGGCTTAAAGAAGCAAAAGGGTCAGAACACTTAAAATATATCCGGGGGAATATCTAATATTCTGTGGCTTATAATAAGTGGATAGGTTTTATCACTTTTGGTTCACCTGGTTGAATTGAAGTCATTCAGGTGGGAACCAGTGGCTTGGTCAACCTCCCCGGTGCTCCCCAAACACTGAACCGCAGTGTCCCCGGTCCTGTGTTACTCTGGCGTGTCGCAGGACAGCACGGCTTGTGACTTTTAGCACAACCTTTGGAGTGCCAAAATTGCTGATGTCTCTTGAGACAAGAGGGACCGAGTTTCACTCGCAGCCAGTATCGGTAACACCAGTCGGGCAGCCTTGCTCACTGGAAACCTGAGATGACTGTCCAATCACCAAGGGAGTTCTACAATTAAATACACAAAGGATGAACAAAGGAAACTTAAAGTTAATTAAGGTTTGGTTTGTTTAACATCAATTGAGTAACTATATGTAGAGAGGAAAGGTAACAGCTTTACCTAATCATGATAAAACAAAACAAAGGAATTTATGATAATAATGGTAATTATCAAAATAACCTAAGTCAAAAGAGAGAAGCAAAATAATAAACATCAAATAAAAAAACAGTAATGAAACAAGGGAGAAGGAGTAGCTGGTTTTCACCACAAGGGGGGGAGTACTGCTTCTCTGTCTTTAACCTGCTGAGCAGAAAACTTAATTCAAATTAAAAATTCAAAACTGGTTTAAATCAAAATTTAAAATAAGCATGTAAGAATTAAAAGGAAAATCGGAATAATATCCTATAATAACCATTGATAGCTTGTAAGTTATCATTAATGATCATGAAATTAATCAAACAGTGTGAGATTAATCAAAGAGGATAAAAGTGGACATGCAATTTCAAAACAGAATGGAAAAGACAGAGGTCTGTTAGTCGATTTAACAGGAGACTGCCACTAGATGGCTTACCTTCTAAGTGGGTCAATCAGTGGTTGACCTGACACATCTAGATTTCCACTATTAACAATTACATTTTAATTCAAATCATGTTTGAACCAAACTCAAAGTAAATGTAAACAGTCAAAGGCAGGGAACATTCTTTTGTTTCCCTGTAATAATATTTGCACGAGCAAAGCTGTAAATGCAAATAATTATCGAGAATTTAGACATCCAATTCAAATATACATCACAGGGGATTATAAATTAGCAATCAGAGCGCATTATCTGAAATGGCCACAGGTTGGCAGCTTTGCACTCATGCAAGCTGGAATCAGAAAGCAGGGTGTACCCTGAAATTTCTAACCCACACGTTCCCTCTAGTGTTTAGATAGAGGAATTACAATTTCAATAGGACTTAGAATTTATCTGATCATTTGTCAGGCTGATTTTCTGCATCAAAAATCACAAGTAACAAACAGAAAGTTTTAATCTCTGAGGTGCTATATTAACATAGGTTGAAGGAAGGATCCGTTCACTTCCGAAACACAAATGTAACAAAAACAGGAATTTTCCAACTGTTGACTCCAATAGACATTTATCAAAATAGCACTTATGATTTAAATGTTTTAGGTTTAAAATCGGGTAGCTAAGCCAATTCTAGACCAGGAGTTTTTATCGTTTATTTTTTTTTGAATATCATGTGGTTTACCATGAATTCAATAACGATATTTAATAACAAGGCCTTTTTACTGAATCAGAGGAACATCGCTCATGTTCAGATTTACATGTTGCAACTAATAAAAGATTTCTTCATCTTTTAATTATTCATATTAAAATGTTCTCACTGTAAAAAGATTTTGGTCTTTCTTAACAGGATACTTTTAACATTATACTGCAGTTTACTTTCATTAAAAATAACAGTGACTATACTGTTAAGTTTCTATGAATACCTAGGTGCTACTGACCAGCTTTTTGCCTCAGTCAGTTAGGAGTGAGTTCGCGTCTTGCGACTTATCTCACAAGTAACGTTACATAATTTCATAGTGCACGTGCAGAAATTATTAAAAACCATATACACAGATTGATTGCTCACAAAACGAAGTTTGAAATGCCCGCATTCTCCACCAAAATGTAACAACAATGAGTTTTACATAGTAATTAACTCAAATGATATATAGGGAATTTGAATAATTAATCAAGAATTTGATTAATATATATCTCAGATGACAGTTACATTTAATTTTATTGATTATGAAAAATAGCTCAATTGCCAATACCAATACTAATCACAGGGCACTGTAATTTACTCATTAATATGTCAATATTACATTCTTCATATCAATTATTGTGATATCTCTTACTATAAATTACTGCAGATCAAACCGTGGTATGTCCTGCACACCACTGTAGACTTATCAATTTTCAATAAAGTTATCACGCCTTATAATTCAAGGAAAAGTATTCTCTGGCCATGAAAATATTATCCCATCCTTATGATAAATTTAGTTTCTAAATTTAGAGCTTGTAGCTAAAGATCAGACACATCTCAGTGACTCGTAATGTGAGTGGGGTGGAGTCCAAAGCCAATCATTTTATATATGAGTTTTTAATAATTCAACTAGTAATACATCAAACTACAAATCACACAGAGTAAATATGCGTACGACAATACAGACAATAAACATTTAAGACATAACGGAATCCAAATAAAAGAGAGAGAGAGAGAGAGAGAGAGAGAACGAGAGAGAGAGAGAGAAGTGTAGAATGGAATCACATAAGGAGCTCAGGTATGAAAATCATAGTCAGTAACTTTTGGGAAGCCAACAACAAATCAGATCATAACAACACTTTAAACCAGCATTTAAATCTCCATAGAGAAAGTGATACTTGCAGAAGTGTCCCATGTGAGTGTGGCGTGAGATCGGCGTCGAGCTTGTGAGCTTTGCGCGTTGAAACAGCCATCTGCCATGAAACGGAGGCCATGTGACGCGCGTGCACGCTGCGCTTGGCGTGAGCGTGGAGCACGTGGTCCTTTGTTCTGTCCTCGCGCGGTATTTGAAAGGTTCAACAAACATTGTTCCAGAATTCGTCTTCCTTGCGTGGAGAGGCGAATAGTTTAATAAACTTAGTAAAGAAAAGAAAAGAAAACGAACGAAACGAAAGCTTCCAAAGGAGCCATGAAAATGGCTTTCCTCTCCTCAGTCCGTGTGCTGAGGGGGGAGGAGAACCAAGCGCGGCCCGAGGCCGCGCGGAGCGACGTGTCCGAGAACGGGAAGAAGAGCAAGAAGAGCGACGAAGAGGAGGGTGGACCTTGTTTGGTCAATTCTTATAGCTTGAAATAGTTCACGCCCATTTTCGAGGGAGCATCCAATGAATGTCCGCGATCTGAAGCGGAGGGAAAGTTCCTTTGTCTCGGTTGAGACAAACCCCTGATGATTTAGGGCCTGTCCGATTTCATCAGGAATATTAAAGCAAGTTCATTATTCCAGATTAAATACATTTTTCATTACTTTGCTCTAGATAAATGGGTCTGTCAAAGCATGACGATTAGAACAAGACTAGACATAATATATATATGACCAAAGATCTAATTTTTAGATCGAATTACACATTTAAAGATTTGTTTAACACATGATAACACTGCAGATGTTGGGAAACATCTAAATGTACCAAAAGGGAATACGTAATACATTTATAAAACATGAAAACAGAAAGTTAATGAATACATTCCATAGAATGCATTGTTCAAAAGAAGCCAGTGACTTGGCTTCTCTCCTGTCCTGTGTGGTCGTAAACTTTACGACCTGCAAAAGTGGGGGTTGCAGAAGCATGGCTCTCTTTGAGGAAGTTAAAGTGAGGAAAGACATTTCCTAAAGTATAAGCTTGCAACTTATACTCTTCACATAACAAGGATTAACCATTTTATGCAATCCATAAACATAATTAAAATACATATTAATAATAAAATGAAAGTAAGGAACTTATACGAAAAGTTCCTTTGTCTCCAGTGTTGGAAGAATTTGGGTTGGGGGTTTTCGTTTCTTCTTTGAAGCTCGCATGGGCATCGTAAATAGTTTAAGTCCAGCCAGGCTGGCATTTAGTACCAACAGTCTGAATTTATAAAACAGAATTTAACCCATGAATCGCTGACCTGCATATCTGTTACATAAGTTTACATTTACATTTACAATACATTGTGACTGATTTGAAGTGCACACAAATTAGTTATGTTGTATCTGTTATTTATATTTGTTTCTATTTTGAGTTTAAGTTTACCGGTGATCAACTTCAGCCATGGTCCGTTGCAGCCGCATCCTGGTGTGACGAAAAACAAGAGTCCCGCAGGAACACCATATTTAAGCTTATTGGTTCCGTCTGGACGTACCATTCACTGGGAGTTTCCGGGGGGAGGAAGGAACGCTGATGTGTTTATTAATTGATTTATTTAGTTGTACATTTATGATATTTGATTACATTTTGCTTTCCTTATCTTTATTTATAATGTATCTCTGTTTGATTTGATTTTGATTCATGTAAGGTTATATGTTGTATGTAAAGTTAAATTGTTTCCCCTCTTAATTTGTAATGGGCCCATCCCTTCCTTTATAAACTGTTGCTTTGTTCATTTGAGCAGGTCAGTTTTAGTTTGTTTGTTTGGTTTTTGTCCAATTGTTTTGATCTCGGTTTCTGTTTGTTTATTTTTGTTGTAAGTGTGTAAAGTTATTTTGTTTTGGGGTTCAAATAAAGACCCATTTGTTGCGCAACGCTTGTGTTCCTTGTTCTTGGCTTCTCGGTCCCTCACATAGCACATGATCTGAAGTACTGACAGCAGTCAGTGTTTTATCGTCTGATCCTCCACACACTCTTGAGCTATACATGAGCAGAGCAGTGAACTTAACTAACCTTCCCTGATCTTTACCAGTCATCAGACGTCTTTCAATGGACCTCAGAATGGGACACTGGTTCTGTTGATTTACAAAGAACTAAGAAAGTACTGAAAGTCTCTTTTGACAGGGATGAATGTACAGACAGACAGACAGACAGACATATGGTCAGATATAGATAGCAAGAAGGATAGATAATGGCAATAGACGGACATGAGATGGACAAAGACAGACAGACGGACAGATAGAGCATAAACACAGACAGACAAGCATTACAATAGACAGAAGGAAAGAGGCAATGGACAGACAAACACATAAAAAGCCAAACCGACAGATGATGGACAAAGAGAGACAGACAAACAAGACAAACAGGCAGGTGATAGACAAACAGATACACAGACAGACACAGTCTAATAAAAATACAGACAGACAGACAGGTCTGATAGACAGCCAAATAAACATAAAAACTTAACAGACAGACAGGCCTTGAAAAAAACAACAGGACAGACAGCAGGCAATGGACCAACTGTTAAGAAGAAAGATAGACAGACACATGGAGAGACAGACTGGAACAGATGGACACATAAACAAGCAGAAGGATAGATAGACAGATAAACAGTCAGTTAGAGAAACAAACAGACAGACAGTCTCAGATTGAAAGGTGGACAGACAGAGAGAAAATGCAATAGAGAGACCAGACAGATGAGTATAAAGATATCTCAAAAGAAAGTCCTGTTAAATCCACACATGGACACAATGTGTAGAAGCAGACAGGCACACGTATGAACACACAAGACACCATGTTGAAACCACATTCCAAGAAAGAGAGAGGACTCTCAAACTCCGACTCAAACTCTTTCAAAACAGAACGGCAAGTCTCAACAGGACGCCTGGTGCCGTACAGTACACAGGAAGAAGAAACCGTGCAAGCAAGTGCTGATCTTTAGTTTCCAAGCATTAGGAGACCTCTGGTACACAGACACAAGCCATTAAGAGACACTTCATCTAACAATTCTTTCATCCATCTTTTTTCTACAATGGCACATAAGAGGAGTTATTAAACAGAAGAAGCTGCACTTTTCCATACAACCAATGAGAAAGGTTACCACAGCTGTCAAACCAGATTTCAAGATACAAAACGATCAAATAACTTTCAAAGACTGGGAATACTGTATGTAAACTCTAAAATATATTTTAGACGACGCCTTTGTTTATCCTTTTTGGAGCTTGACTGTCATTGCTTCGCATGCATTTTGACTGCAGACAGAGTGTACATTCTTGAAAACATCTCCTTTGGAGTTTCACAGAAGATAACACGAGCCATCTCTTCAAGGCATTACAAACCGAGTGAAGAGAGTGAAAGGAAGTCTGTAGTGCGAGGGAATTTGAGAATATTGGGGTGACAGGGCTTTGATAAGTGCTGGATAGTGTCCACAGAGGGCCAAACTGTCATCGTTCAGTGAAACCAAAGCCACTCAGAGCTCTTAAATGAGTCCAGACGTGCCCCTCTGAGATCCACTGCAAATATAGAAGCAGCTATCTGAGCGTTTCAGGAGAACGGTCCAAAAGCAGCCGACATGAGAAGGAGATCTAGTGCTTCCTCTATAATACTGTCAAGATATATCAGATATTCACTTTGAGATCATCAGATGACAAATCTGGCTGGCCAATTACAGATTTAGTAGCTGTCATCTGTGTCACTTTCACATCTACCAACAGTACTCCTAACACATAAACAATCGGTTTTTGATTTATGAAAATGTTGTGCAAGTTCATTTAATTTACAGCAACTTGGCATACATCTCATTTCAGTATAAATCAACAATATCAGCAATCTAGTGCCTCTTCAGTTACTGGACTGTGTGAAGCACTAGCTAACACTAAAATAAACGTCTCCCTTCCAACCCTTTCAGCTTGCTTCTACAAGTCTTTGATTTGTGTTATCATTAGGGGTGTCACTATTAATCGATTCCGCGATTTTCCGACCGCATCGCGATTCTCTCTTGAATCGATCGATTAGTTTTTAACAGCAGAGGGCACTGTGTGCTTCAGAAACAGCCATACTCTGCTTTCTTCCAGTTTCAGAAACACATCACTTGAACTATTATTTTATAAAGTCTGAAAATGTTGACGCGAATCACGAGTGTTCACGGTGCGCCGTTTACATTATTCTCACTTCATAAAAGCATAAAAATCGGCTGTTAAAAACTACCTTCAGAACTGATTCCAGAGAGAATCGCGATGCATTCAGACTCAATACACGTACCAAATTATCGTGGCACCCCTAGTTATCATGATTCGTGCTTCAGTACAAGCTTACACATCGCAAGAGCAATGTTGTACCGGGTGCGCTACCAAGCAAGTTTACTACGTCAGAAAAGCCATACATATGGAGCTGATTATGTGGATTCAGATGTCAAAATGTATTAGTCTACAAATAATGCACCATTAAGTGTTCTAACCTCATCATAACATGAAAATAAGCATTTATTGATCAATAATTTGCTTGTGCGATCATAATTTGTGTGAAACCGAAGTAGTTGTTGGTGTTTTGACTGGCACTAATGTTCCTTTAATGTATAAAACGATTTTATTGTACAGCTAGGTTTTTGGAGTTCTACAAAAATGTAGGTACATGTAGTAAGTGCAGATTTGTGAGAGGGTTAAATCTTAAGGCTCTCTTTGTAAACAAACCAAATCTGACGCAAACACAAACAGAGTAAGACACACTCACCAGAAAAGACTATTGACATTTACTCTACACACATGCCAGATGACAGGCTGCATGCAAACACAGCACTCCCTTTAACACCTGCCGATAATTCAGACTCGGGTAAGTAAATACAGACTGATGCTCTTAAAGATCTCTGGCCTGTGAGCAGAGGGAGGACAGACGCTCTCTTATTCTTCTCCTGCTGGCACCGGTTCCAGCCGATCATCCGTTTATTTACCTCCGACACACGCTGAGCCGCTCTTTCTCACCACAGAGCGCTGCCAGACATTGATCCACTGAGCCAGCGAGAGACACAGATGCCAGTGGACACAAAGACCTCTGATGGGGAGAAGGGCTGGGCAGACGGATGCCATGATTTCTGGCCTCTAAATGCAGACTAGTTGATAAATGTGCACAGGGAATAGGTAGAATCTGTATGTGTGGGTCAAAAATGGACAGAAATGAAACCATGAATTCAGTTTATAGCTCACCATCCACTTTGAAATTATGCCTGAACATATTCAGACTGGACTTTGATATGCAAAACCAAATCAGAGCCATTCTGGTGCTCAAGTGCATGCAAATGTGATCCGCTCTCCGTTCACACACTGCACTGAGAATCATTTGCATTTGTATCACACTCCTCCACATCAGCACTGTAAACACATGTGTAAATCACATCTAGTGGGAATGTCCTGTATCTCAGTATTACGCCACTGATTTTGCTTTGTAACAGCAGGGATGATGGCGCAAGTTACTCGTGCTTTCAAGACTTAAAGAGGAACATCATCGTGTTTATATTGCACAAGAACTGACAGATCGGCTGTTTCAAATAGAAATGATTCCTTGAGCTACTCTTTATGAAAGCCAACAGAAATGCGTTTACGGGTTTAAAAACAACTAATCCACATGTAACAGAGAAAACAGGGGCTTAGCTTAATAACAATCAGGTTTGGAGTCAAAGGTTCAATTGTGTAAACAGCCATATATATATATATCAGAGCATGTTGTCACAGGTTCCAAATGTAAACACAAATATGCTGTAAAACATGGTCTTTTTAACTTGGGACAGCAGACTGCATTTCAGTACAGTTCTTCTCAAACTAGTCTTTTGAGAACTGACCCCATAGTGTGTGACAACATGCCCCCTATAACAGACATCCCAGTGTTTCATCACAGCCTTCAGTGATCTTTTCTCCCGGGAGATGTTCAGTGTTTGTACAGTTGAGACTTCAGTGTTTGTGTGACTCAGAACCTGAGCGATATCAGTGTGTGACAACTAGCCCCGCTCGGGCTCGTGCACGGATAAAGCAGTGTTTTTTCTTACCTGAGCAGACTGGAGAGCGCGTGTGAGGAGCTGTGTCCGCCGCTCCCGATATTCCCGGACGATCCGGAGCCTCCGGAGGCGGCAGACCCGGCCGACGGTCTCTTCCCGGACAGCAGCTTCTCGACGGCGGCCAGATTCCCGGTGCGCGCCGCCTCCAGCAGCTCCTGCTCCTTCCCCATCTCCCCGCGAACGCACGGCCTCACGAACCCACTACACGCGTCTCCGGCTCGGCTACACGCATCCACGCGCGCTCGACTCGCTCGGTCCAACAGCGGCGGCTGTATCAGGGTCAGTCCCGCTCCAAGCGCAGCAGCTCCGGGGAAACTTCTCTCCCTGCGCCGCGACAAACTTCCTCTGGGCTCTGGCACGGACCGACACGTCACTTCCTCGACGGCTGCGCTGCTCGGTGACGTCGCGCTATCATTTAATCACACTAATGACGAGGGAACAGCATTTAGGGGATTGAGATCGATGGAAGCCCTCGTCTGATCACTCATCCTGACATTAGAGCAAGAAGAAACCGCGAGGGTTCATCAAGGATTGATGGAGAAATTATCAGAAGAGTCTCTTATGAAGTCAATCATTATGAACAGCGCTTTACATATGAATTATATAATTACATAATTCCGTAGTTAAGCCAGTCTTGAAGAATTAATATTATATTGATGTTGAAATAGTAAAATGTGTACCTTACCCGAATAAGGCTTATTGATCAGAAGATTATTTGCCTTATTGTTTGTTTGATTTCAAGCAAATACTATAAATGTTTATTTAAATGTACTTTCATTTAAGTATAGATTTACTATACCGTTATATAAAATAAATTAATTATTTGTACAATTTAAAATAGTACGCCTGACAATTTAATAGTGTCTTAAAACAGAAACACACAGAAATAGATTATTTGGGTGAAATTAATGGTCTATAGTTAATAAATAAAAAATATAAAAATATATAACATCAGTGATATAAAGAGGTATTTATATTATTAAATGAATCCTAATAATTCTATTTGAAGTCGTCCGCGTGTATTTTCTACTCACTGAATGTTACATGAGGTATATATAATATTTAATAAAAATAAATATATAATATATATATATATTTTTTTAAAGCAGGTGTGAATCCTTGGAAGTAATATGTTTAAACAATTATAGTTATATTAAACAGCCATTGTATACAAATATCTGCAATAAGACAAATAGTTTCTCTGAATGCGTTTGAATGGATGATTCGTCTGCCTGAGCCCCTTTGGGTTATTATTATTGGTTATTATGTAGTAAATAGCGCCACTCAGTGGTGAAGTGATATATGGCAGTGGTTGAAATGTTTGTGGACTCTTATTTTGAAAGTGCCCGGATCTTGTCGTCTGTACCGAGTCTGAACGCAGTCTGCAGACGCGGAGAGTTTGTGGAAAACACTTCTTTGATTCCGTGTTTTTATAAACTGTTCTCAGCGCGGCTGTCGGTCTGAGGTATGTTAGTCCATGTTAGTGTGTATGTGTGCTTGCACAATAAGCGCCTCTTTCTCTAATAAGTTATTTCCAAAGCAATTCACACCAAATCAAATGTAAATCTATGCACAAAACATGAATATTACCACGTTTTCTAGTAACATAAAATGTAAATATCGTATTTTGTGAGCTAATATAGTAATGAATGTGATATAACTATGACAAACATTTAGTAACATGAAACGTTTCAGAATAACTGTATCTCACCAGTATGTTTTATGAGACCGCTTCTCGAGAATAAGAGCATCACATCATTTGATGAATTGAAGAAACGTTATGTACAGTAGGTTATATGAAACATATCAAAATATGGACTCGGTTCCGTATATAAAAAATAATACATAACCTGAAAAAACAAACAAACACACAACAGCCTTGTCCATTATAGGGAATAATATTTAGAGATTTTTACAGTTGCAACGAATTGTGTTATCGTTTAATAGATTTATAATGTTGCATACATTAACAGTTTTAAAATTATTATAGAGCACACAAAAATGCTTATATATATATATATATATATATATATATATATATATATATATATATATATTAAAAAAAATGTTTTTAGAAATTAATTAATTGCTAAATTAAAAGGCATATATTTATGTCTATCTGAGTTAGTTTGGGCTCAAAACATAACAGGTGCAAAGAGTTTAACTGGTGTGAAAACGGATGTCTTATGAATGTTATACGTCATACTAACTTTACCGTAGTCTTCACATCTAAGTTAATAATTAAAAACACCCAGGGAAAAATACAGTAAAAAAAAAATACAGTAGATTTTGTCTCATTGACACAAGAACAGTTGAACTGTATACTAGAGCTGCACGATATTGGGAAAAAATGACATTGCGAAATTTAATTTTTCTGGGATTATATATTGCGATATGAAATCTAATTTAATTTTTTAGACAAACAAAAATGGGGTGAGCACAATTACATTCTCATTTTAAATGATTTAAACATCGACACCATCGTGTCAATTGATTAATATGCGCGAGGGAGAGAGAGAGAGCAAGACAGCGCTAGTGTTGTTTGAAGACGGTGAGCGTGCGGCAGGGGCTCTCTCTCTCTCTCTCTCTCTTTTTCTCTCCCTCTGTATCTATCTCTAGCACTCAGTCTCTCTCTCTCTCTCTCTCTCTCTTTTTCTCTCCCTCTGTCTCTATCTCTAGCACTCAGTCTCTCTCTCTCTGTCGCGCTCTCTCTCTCTCATCTCACTCTCGCGCTCTCTCTCTCGCACACACTCTCTCTTGCGCTCTCTCTCTCTCTCTCGCGCTCTCTCTCTCGCACGCTCTCACTCTCTATGCAAATGATAAACTTTCACTCTATTATGGTTAAGCTGTGCAATTAATCCGCGAATCACATTTGTCAAGGGCCGTACAGTTAATGAATAACGGATCAACTACAACAGCCTACATCGCACATCCTGCGATGTGACTATCGTGGATTTGTACATCGCGATATT
This sequence comes from Carassius auratus, assembly GCF_003368295.1. Taxonomy (NCBI): domain Eukaryota; kingdom Metazoa; phylum Chordata; class Actinopteri; order Cypriniformes; family Cyprinidae; genus Carassius; species Carassius auratus. Next base: position 3,433,556 of record NC_039265.1, read on the forward strand.
GATGCTTAAACGACACATCGTGCAGCCCTACTGTATACAGTGAAGAATACAATACATAATGAAGCATTGCAGGGTAGGGCTGGACAATAATTCAATATCAACATGTATCCCAGTATAATTTTTTTCAAAAACGGTGATATGATTTTTAAACACAATTCCAATATTTTGTTCCAAAATTAAGACACGCGGGTGTTTTATATGACTGTATCTCTGAAGGGAACCGTCTGTATTCAGAAAAGTCTTCGTTACTGGAGAAACCGCTGGTTCTACCCTGTTCTACCGCTCTCACAGCGCCTCCTGCTGCCGGAGAGTCTGTTCTGCCACTTTCACAGTGCCTCCTCCTGGCGGAAAGTCTGTTCCTGCTGGCGGAAAGTCTGTTCCTGCTGGCGGAGAATCTGTTCTACCGCTCTCACGGTGCCTCCGCCTGGCGGAGAGTCTGTTCTGCCGCTCTGACAGCGACTCCTGCTGGCAGAGAGTCTGTTCTACCACTCTCACGGCGCCTCCTGCTGGCGGAGAATTTGTTCCTTCTGGCAGAGAGTCTGTTCCTGCTGGTGGAGAGTCTGTTCTACTGCTCTCACAGCGCCTCCTGCTGGCAGAGAGTCTGTTCTACTGCTCTCACAGCGCCTCCTGCTGGTGGAGAGTCTGTTCTACTGCTTTCACAGCGCCTCCTGCTGGCAGAGAGTCTGTTCTGACGCTCTGACAGCGCCTCTTCCTGGCGAAGAGTCTGTTCCTGCTGGTGGAGAATTTGTTCCTGCTGGCGGAGCGTCTGTTCCTGCTGGTGGAGAATCTGTTCTACCGCTCTCACGGTGCCTCCAGCTGGCAGAGAGTCTGTTCCTGCTGGCGGAGAATTTGTTCCAGCTTGCGGAGAGTCTGTTCTGCCGCTCTGACAGTGCCTCCTGCTGGCGGAGCGTCTGTTCCTGCTGGTGGAGAATCTGTTCTACCGCTCTCACGGTGCCTCCTGCTGGCAGAGAGTCTGTTCCTGCTGGCGGAGAATTTGTTCCAGCTTGCGGAGAGTCTGTTCTGCCGCTCTGACAGTGCCTCCTGCTGACAGAGAGTCTGTTCCTGCTGGTGGAGAATCTGTTCTACCGCTCTCACGGTGCCTCCAGCTGGCGGAGCGTCTGTTCCTGCTGGTGGAGAATCTGTTCTACCGCTCTCACGGTGCCTCCTGCTGGCAGAGAGTCTGTTCCTGCTGGCAGAGAGTCTGTTCTACCGCTCTGACAGTGCCTCCTGCTGGCGGAGAGTCTGTTCCTGCTGGTGGAGAGTATGTTCTGCCACTTTCACAGTGCCTCCTCCTGGCGGAGAATTTGTTCCAGCTTGCGGAGAGTCTGTTCTGCCGCTCTGACAGTGCCTCCTGCTGACAGAGAGTCTGTTCCTGCTGGCAGAGAGTCTGTTCTACCACGCTCACGGCGCCTCCTGCTGGCAGAGAATTTGTTCCTGCTGGCGGAGAGTCTGTTCCTGCTGGTGGAGAGTATGTTCTACTGCTCTCACAGCGCCTCCTGCTGGCGGAGAATTTGTTCCTGCTGGCGGAGAGTCTGTTCCTGCTGGTGGAGAATCTGTTCTACTGCTCTCACAGCGCCTCCTGCTGGTGGAGAGTCTGTTCTACCGCTCTCACAGTGCCTCCTGCTGGCAGAGAGTCTGTTCCTGCTGGCAGAGAGTCTGTTCTACTGCCCTCACAGCGCCTCCCGCTGGCAGAGAGTCTGTTCCTGCTGGCAGAGAGTCTGTTCTACCGCTCTCACAGTGCCTCCTGCTGGTGGAGAGTCTGTTCCTGCTGGCAGAGAGTCTGTTCTACTGCTCTCACGGTGCCTCCTGTTGGTGGAGAGTCAGTTCCGCCGCTCTCACGGTGCCTCCTGCTGGCGGAGAGTCTGTTCTTGCTGGCGGAGAGTCTGTTCCTGTTGGCGGAAATTCTGTTCTACCGCTCTGACAGCGCCTCCTGCTGGCGGAGAGTCTGTTTTGCCACTCTGACAGCGCCTCCTGCTGGCAGAGAGTCTGTTCCTGCTGGCGGAGAGTCTGTTCTGCCGCTCTGACAGCGACTCCTGCTGGCAGAGAGTCTGTTCCTGCTGGCAGAGAGTCTGTTCTACCACTCTCACGGCGCCTCCTGCTGGCGGAGAATTTGTTCCTTCTGGCAGAGAGTCTGTTCCTGCTGGTGGAGAATCTGTTCTACCGCTCTCACGGTGCCTCCAGCTGGCGGAGCGTCTGTTCCTGCTGGTGGAGAATCTGTTCTACCGCTCTCACGGTGCCTCCTGCTGGCAGAGAGTCTGTTCCTGCTGGCAGAGAGTCTGTTCTACCGCTCTGACAGTGCCTCCTGCTGGCGGAGAGTCTGTTCCTGCTGGTGGAGAGTATGTTCTGCCACTTTCACAGTGCCTCCTCCTGGCGGAGAATTTGTTCCAGCTTGCGGAGAGTCTGTTCTGCCGCTCTGACAGTGCCTCCTGCTGACAGAGAGTCTGTTCCTGCTGGCAGAGAGTCTGTTCTACCACGCTCACGGCGCCTCCTGCTGGCAGAGAATTTGTTCCTGCTGGCGGAGAGTCTGTTCCTGCTGGTGGAGAGTATGTTCTACTGCTCTCACAGCGCCTCCTGCTGGCGGAGAATTTGTTCCTGCTGGCGGAGAGTCTGTTCCTGCTGGTGGAGAATCTGTTCTACTGCTCTCACAGCGCCTCCTGCTGGTGGAGAGTCTGTTCTACCGCTCTCACAGTGCCTCCTGCTGGCAGAGAGTCTGTTCCTGCTGGCAGAGAGTCTGTTCTACTGCCCTCACAGCGCCTCCCGCTGGCAGAGAGTCTGTTCCTGCTGGCAGAGAGTCTGTTCTACCGCTCTCACAGCGCTTCCTGCTGGCAGAGAGTCTGTTCCTGCTGGCAGAGAGTCTGTTCTACTGCCCTCACAGCGCCTCCCGCTGGCAGAGAGTCTGTTCCTGCTGGCAGAGAGTCTGTTCTACCGCTCTCACAGTGCCTCCTGCTGGTGGAGAGTCTGTTCCTGCTGGCAGAGAGTCTGTTCTACTGCTCTCACGGTGCCTCCTGTTGGTGGAGAGTCAGTTCCGCCGCTCTCACGGTGCCTCCTGCTGGCGGAGAGTCTGTTCTTGCTGGCGGAGAGTCTGTTCCTGTTGGCGGAAATTCTGTTCTACCGCTCTGACAGCGCCTCCTGCTGGCGGAGAGTCTGTTTTGCCACTCTGACAGCGCCTCCTGCTGGCAGAGAGTCTGTTCCTGCTGGCGGAGAGTCTGTTCTGCCGCTCTGACAGCGACTCCTGCTGGCAGAGAGTCTGTTCCTGCTGGCAGAGAGTCTGTTCTACCACTCTCACGGCGCCTCCTGCTGGCGGAGAATTTGTTCCTTCTGGCAGAGAGTCTGTTCCTTCTGGTGGAGAGTCTGTTCTACTGCTCTCACAGCGCCTCCTGCTGGTGGAGAGTCTGTTCTACTGCTCTCATAGCGCCTCCTGCTGGCAGAGAGTCTGTTCTACTGCTCTCACAGCGCCTCCTGCTGGCAGAGAGTCTGTTCTACTGCTCTCACAGCGCCTCCTGCTGGTGAAGAGTCGGTTCTACTGCTTTTACAGCGCCTCCTGCTGGCAGAGAGTCTGTTCTGACGCTCTGACAGCACCTCTTCCTGGCGAAGAGTCTGTTCCTGCTGGCGGAGAATTTGTTCCAGCTTGCGGAGAGTCTGTTCTGCCGCTCTGACAGTGCCTCCTGCTGACAGAGAGTCTGTTCCTGCTGGCAGAGAGTCTGTTCCTGCTGGTGGAGAATCTGTTCTACCGCTCTCACGGTGCCTCCAGCTGGCGGAGCGTCTGTTCCTGCTGGTGGAGAATCTGTTCTACCGCTCTCACGGTGCCTCCTGCTGGCAGAGAGTCTGTTCCTGCTGGCGGAGAGTCTGTTCTACCACTCTGACAGTGCCTCCTGCTGGCGGAGAGTCTGTTCCTGCTGGTGGAGAGTCTGTTCTACCACGCTCACGGCGCCTCCAGCTGGCAGAGAATTTGTTCCTGCTGGCGGAGAGTCTGTTCCTGCTGGTGGAGAGTCTGTTCTGCCGCTCTGACAGCGCCTCCTGCTGGCGGAGAATTTGTTCCTGCTGGCGGAGAGTCTGTTCCTGCTGGTGGAGAATCTGTTCTACTGCTCTCACAGCGCCTCCTGCTGGTGGAGAGTCTGTTCTACCGCTCTCACAGTGCCTCCTGCTGGCAGAGAGTCTGTTCCTGCTGGCAGAGAGTCTGTTCTACTGCTCTCACAGCGCCTCCTGCTGGCAGAGAGTCTGTTCCTGCTGGCAGAGAGTCTGTTCTTCTGCTTTCACAGCGCCTCCCGCTGGCAGAGAGTCTTTTCCTGCTGGCAGAGAGTCTGTTCTACCGCTCTCACAGCGCTTCCTGCTGGCAGAGAGTCTGTTCCTGCGGTTGGGGAGTCTGTTCTACTGCTCTCACAGTGCCTCCTGCTGGTGGAGAGTCTGTTCCTGCTGGCAGAGAGTCTGTTCTACTGCTCTCACGGTGCCTCCTGCTGGCGGAGAGTCTGTTCTTGCTGGCGGAGAGTCTGTTCCTGTTGGCGGAAATTCTGTTCTACCGCTCTGACAGCGCCTCATGCTGGCAGAGAGTCTGTTCCTGCTGGCGGAGAGTCTATTCCTGCTGGTGGAGAGTCTTTTCTGCCGCTCTGACAGCGCCTCATGCTGGTGGAGAGTCTGTTCCTAATGGCAGAGAGTCTGTTCTACCGCTCTCACAGTGCCTCCTGCTTGCAGAAAATTTGTTCTGCTGCTCTCATGATGCCTCCAGCTGGCGGAGAGTCTGTTCCTGCTGGCGGAGAGTCTGTTTTTGCTGGCGGAGAGACTGTTTTACCAGTCTGTTCCGGCTGGCGGAGAGTATGTTCTACTGCTCTGACGGCACCTCCTGCTGGCGGAGAGTATGTTCTACCGCTCTCACAGCGCCTCCTGCTGGCAGAGAGTATGTTCCTGCTGGCGGAGAGTATGTTCTACTGCCCTGACAGCACCTCCTGTTGGGTGGAGAGTCTGTTCCTGCTGGTGGAGAGTCTGTTCCTGCCACTCTGACAGCGCCTCCTGCTGGCAGAGAGTCTGTTCCTGCTGGTGGAGAGTCTGTTCCTGCCGGCAGAGAGTCTGGTCTGCAACTTTCACAGTGCCTCCTCCTGGCGGAGAGTCTGTTCCTGCAGGTGGAGAGTCTTTTCTGCCGCTCTGACAGCGCCTCATGCTGGTGGAGAGTCTGTTCCTGATGGCAGAGAGTCTGTTCTACCACTCTCACGGTGCCTCCTGCTTGCAGAAAATTTATTTGTTCTACGGCTCTCACGGTGCCTCCAGCTGGCGGAGAGTCTGTTTCTGCTGGCGGAGAGACTGTTTTACCGCTCTAACAGCGCCTCCTGTTGGTGGAGAGTCTGTTCTGTAGCTCTGACAGCGCCTCCCGCTGGCAGAGAGTCTGTTCCTGCTGGTGGAGAGTCTGTTCTACCGCTTTCACAGTGCCTCCTTCTGGCAGAGACTCTGTTCTACTGCTCTGACGGCACCTCCTGCTGGCGGAGAGTCTGTTCTGCCACTCTGACGGCACCTCCTGCTGGCGGAGAGTCTGTTCTACTGCTCTCACAGCGCCTCCTGCTGGCGGAGAGTCTGTTCTGCCACTCTGACGGCGCCTCCTGCTGGTGGAGAGTATGTTCTACCGCTCTCACAGCGCCTCCTGCTGGCAGAGAGTATGTTCTACCGCTCTCACAGCGCCTCCTGCTGGCAGAGAGTATGTTCTACCGCTCTCACAGCGCCTCCTGCTGGCAGAGAGTCTGTTCTACTGCCATGACGGCGCCTCCTGCTGGTGGAGAGTCTGTTTGCTTTCAAGTCCGTCTCCAGCAACATGTTGTTTTTCTCTGAAGTAACTCAGAGCACTTTTCATACTCTTAATACTGCTAAAGCACATTTGTTTCAATCTATAAGAATAATAAGCTTACACTACCGGTCAAAAGTTTTTGAACAGTAAGATTTTTTTATTTTCTTAAAATATTTTCTTTTAAATAATTCTTCTGCTCACCAATCCTGCATTTACTTGATCCAAAGTACAGCAAAACATTTAATATTGAAATGTTTTACTACTTAAAATTATTTTAAATTCTAATTTATTCCTGTGAATTTTCAGGATCATTACTCCAGTCTTCAGGGTCACATGTTCCTTCAGAAATCATTCTAATAATCTGATTATCAATATTTAAAACCGTTGAGCAATTTTTTTTTTTTTTTTGATGAATAGAAAGATCAGCATTTATCTGATTTCCATTCAAAAGCTTTGAGTCAGTATGATTTCAAATCAGAATATAAGAATAATTTCTGAAGATCATGTGACTGGAGTAATTGTGCTAAAAATATAGCTTTGAAACCACAGGAATAAATTACATTTGAAAATATTTCCAAATATAAAACAGTTATTTAAGTAGTAAAAATATTTCAAAATGTTACTGTTCTTGCTGTATTTTGGATCAAATAAATGCAGGCTTGGTAAACAGATGATCATTTTTTTAAAACATTAAAAATCTTACTTTTCGAAAACTTCTCACTGGTAGTGTATATTAGCCTATAGTTAGAAGTTAAAGATATGAATATTAATTAGGTGAGTCTGAGATGATTATTTGACAGTGATTTTCACATTTATTGTTTGTATGAAGGCTAAATATAAAAACGGTGAACCTTAAATTATTTGTGCTGTTTTTTTTTTCTGAAATATTACATGGTTTTAAATGAGGTGTCATAGACTTGACAAATTCATTTTTCATAAGTTTGTATGCACAACTGTTGTGGGCATTCTTGGCAGTTTTAACAAGGTTTTTTTTTTTTATATTGTTCATATCAATATCAGAATTGTATCATATTGACCAAAATGAAGATATATATATACCGTCGTATAAATTTTGGCCATATCGTCCAGCCCTATTGCAGGTTGAGTTTAATGTGTGTGTCAGCTGAGCATAAACTAAGCGAGAGTTTCTTACTCTCTTCTAAAGCATGGCAGACCCGGCCCGTGTGAAACCCATCGCAGTGGTCAGCGAGGCGCCTGCAGAGAGACCCAAACCGGGCGAGGGGTCCCGGGACGCTCCGGGGAGCAGCAGTAAAGTCTCTGAACTCACTACTGTCCAGACCACTGCCAAAGAACAGGGCAAAGTGGTGAGTCCGTTTCTTAATCGCAAAGACTACGAGTGATTTATTTGCTAGAAATGTATTTATTCATGTTGGATCTGATTGTGCTTTAGAGGTCTGCTGAAGATGATGCAGCTGGTGAGGAAGAAGGATCTTCATCACTTCATCCTCCTCCTGCTAAAAAACTGAAAGTGGAGCATGACAAGAAGAAGGAGAAACGCCATAAAGTTGATGAAGATGAAATACAAAAGATGCAGTAAGCTTTATTTGGATACATGTTACTTCTTGTTCCGTTGTGTGCCTTATTCTGTATTAGGATGCAAAACTTCTCCGTTTTATTCCACAGAGTCTTAGTATCCTCATTCTCTGAAGAGCAGCTGAATCGCTATGAGATGTACAGACGCGCTGCTTTCCCAAAGGCAGCGATTAAAAGAGTAAGTGTGGAGCGATTTCATTTGAAACTAACCATATGCTGAGTGAAAAAGATTGTACAGGCTAAGCTAAGATTGTATTCAGTTGTTAATTAATACTTTGAGACTTGTTGCATACTCATTGGGACTCGTCAATACAAGCAGGGCTCTGATAACGTCTTGATACTGGACAATTAGAGAAAAAAAAAACATATTATTCTGATGTAGAGTTTAATGTTAAACAGAAATACAACATTTATTAGATTCAAATTAGGATCCTTCTAAATGATCATAGGAACTCTAATGGTGTCACGCCTTCTGTTTGAACTATAAGATGAAAAGGGCTGGACGTTTTTTTGAAACGGTTTGTTTCTGTTCTCCAGCTGATTCAGTCCATCACAGGATCCTCGGTCTCTCAGAATGTGGTCATCGCCATGTCTGGGATTGCCAAGGTGTTTGCTGGGGAGATTGTTGAGGAAGGTTGGTTAGACACTGAAATATGATTCATGTAGAAACCGTGTGGCTCATGAATTGTTTCCATAAAAGTGTTTTTCTTTTCGTCTCTCTTCAGCTCTCGATGTGTGTGAGAAGTGGGGAGACACGCCACCCCTGCAGCCCAAACACATGAGAGAAGCTGTCCGGAGACTGAAGAGCCGAGAGCAAATTCCCAACACCAAACACAAAAAAATCCTCTTCCACTGAGCTCCAGTCCCTCTCGCGACTCTATTAGAAAAGACTCTCTGTTAGTATTTCTGTGGGGGAATGGACACTACCAGATATCTGATGTGCTGGGAGTGCACTGTTGGTATCTTGGGTAATAGAGGATGTGGTATATCTCTTGTTTTGTCCACGGTCTGTCCTCTGGAGCATGTGACGAAATAAAACAATAACAAGTGAATGTTAGTGAAGACTTTTAGGATGATAAATATTGTACGATTCCTAGCTGTCACTCAGAAGTAAGTGTGCCACTGAGATGTCTGTCGACTCGTTTTTTAAATGTTTCGTAATATTTGTTGTGTTTTGAGAAATGCATGCATGTGCATGGATGTTTTGTGTATGGAAATGATATAAAAATGTAATCTTTGGAGTTGAGGGGGGAAAAGAAATAGAAAAAATAAATATTTCGATGAACCCAGAGCTGTCTATAAAAACCAGCAGGCACGAGTAGTGTTATCAATCAGGAGAAGGTGGATTTAATTCTATCATAAGCTCATTTTGATATTTGTAAGGTGAAGTATCAAATGTTTTTACACATTTTTTAAACTATATAGCCATCTGTGTTAAAGGGAAGTTATCTTTTGTTTAACCCACAACATCTGGACAACAAGTGGTTCATGGGTTCCCTAGCGGTGGAGCATCGGAGTTTCGAAGCGGTGTGACGTAACGAAGCTTAGTTCGCTAAAGTCACGAGACTTTTCTCAGTTTAAGGAGTGCACTGACATTATGTAGCTGACAGAAGAAACAAAGTTCAACTTTAAGAAACATTTTATTGATCTTCATTGGTCTTGACACATTTTCACACGGTCATGGTTCACAGAACCAACGAAATATCAGTTTTGTTTTAATATTTTGTTCCAGGACTTTAGTGGTGATATTACAATATCGTAATGAAAAGATCAGAGGTCAAACTAAAAGCTTGGATTTTTATCCGTAGAGGGACATGAACAGTACTGAATTAACCAAAAGACCATCAAGACATCAGACACGACCAAGCACAACTCATGATAACAACGTGATAATCGTACAATCTTACACTGTATCTGACAGACATTACTTTAAATAGATTAAATAGAATAATTGTTGACAGCAATATTAATATGAATGGCAGCTCAGATCAATTGGTGATTCAAATGAGAAATGTTCAAATTCATTTTTGAGTACAGACTTTGAAATCTTGGCAAATCTGAGCCACTGAGAACTTTTCTGAAACTTTAAAGGAGAGCAATGAAATCAGCACGCGTGTAAAGTGCATTTCCATTTCATGTAAATATATGGCAAAACATAAACGAGGTGATCTTACAGCCGGAGAGGAGCAGATCCATCATTCTGCTCCACACTGTCTGACAGCTTCATGTGTAACACACACACACACACACACACACACACACACAGAAGTGAATTCAGTACCAACTACACAGCTAAAAACAATCAATACTATTAGTAAAATCAGCTCAGTATGCTCATTCTGATCACAGGCAATCTTCAGAAACAGTAACAATCAGCCTTACATTAAATTAAATAAAACAGATATAAAATAAACAGTCAGTGTTCTTGATGCTGTTGCACTTCAAGTAAAGTCATGCAAAACACGTTTTCTTCCATGCAGTGAGAATGAAGTTATTTTTGATCGTACCATCTACAGAAAAGTCTTTATAGTTTAGACTACAGTAACATAAGTTTTCTAAAGGTCTGTGGAAGACAAATCTCTTGATACACTAACAGAGATTGTTTAGTGTATATGAATGCTACACATTGCACTCAAAGCCGAAGCTCACTGGAAACAGAAAGATGGGCCACATTTGAAATAACCAGACATTCGCTGATAAATCAATCCAAACGTCTGAAGATTAACCACAAAAAAACATCCTTGTGATCCACATCTGTCAGTGGACATCCAATCAAATAACCATCTCATGCATATAAAGTTCAAATAAATATGCATAAACGTCAATATATTTGTCTGAACTCTACAGAGTAGTGATATATCTAAAAGTGACTTTAGTGTAACAGACTTGAACCAAAAATAATAAATTAAATACGGTAACCCACTGTAATAAATCTGGATAGAATGTGTGAGATTGACACAAGTAAGCATTGTAATACTGAATCAAAGTGAAGTCTCATCATTTGAGCACCAGCACTGGCACTAATGCTCCTCGGTGACCGCTTCATCTGTACGGCACAACACTCAGGAACGTCTATCAAGCCTAAAAGCTGTACACGGTCCTCTCGTGAAACTTGTGTGAGAAGCATGCTGAGCAGAAGTAAAGAGATGATCCAGTGTGCAGTGAAAGAGAATATGTGACTGGATTCAGTCCCGTGTCGTGCGGCCACATACAGAGAAACGTCACTACAGGAAGAGACCTGTGATTTCACACTCAAGAGATTAAGGGATGGATTGTTGAGTTGGACTCGAGTCTGGTTTCTTTCCCTTTGTTCATCACAAGGTGAAGGAGGGGTTGTGTTTCATCACTTCCTGTAGCAGGCGCTCTCGGTCAGACAGGGCTTTCTCGAGAGCTGACTGGACATCAGCGAGTCTGGACTCCAGAGACTGAACCAACAGAGAAACAGAAACCGATCAGATTCTCAACATCAGATGTGATCAGCTTGAACAAAAACACTCTTTTAAAACACACTTTAAAGCCCTATATTCCCTATATCTTAAACCCGTCCAAATCTGCTAGGTCTGTAATAATTACAGAGCAAATTCAGTGATCCTGTGAGAAAACTGGTATTTGTAGTAAACCTGTGGTTATACTATGGTAATGAATCTGAATGATTCAGAAAACAGACCCTCCTACCTCTGTAATAAACACAGAGATGCTTAGGTGATAAGAACCTAAACTCAAACGTCGTTTAGAAACCTAGTCCCGTTTGAAAAGGACTCAAGAGACAATTGTTGTGAGCAGTTGTAGCAATATATACCTTCACCCATAAGTACACTCTAAAAATGGCTGGGTTAAAAATAACCCAATTGGCAACCCAGCACTGGGTAAATATTGGACAGAACACGTGCTGGGTTAAAGTAACCCAGCATGCTGGTTTACACATTTTAACCCAGCATGCTGGGTTATTGAGAAAACCCAAGATAGAGTCATTTTTACCATTTGTGGGTTTGCATTTTTATTATTCTGGGTTATTCTTGCTGGGTTATTCTCATAATTTCACTTTTACTTAACAAAGCAATCATGGATTAATAAATAATGAAGAATACAGATTATTTAGACTGTTAAAAATATTTTTAATGCCATCTGACATTCAAAAACTTGTACCAATGACAAACAACATGGAATTTTCCCTTTTTTTGTTTCCAGCAAATGCAAAATAAATAATTAAAATAAAAATCACAGAATTACAGTTGCAATAAATAATAATTTTTTTTCTGAATGACCTGTGTCTAGCTGTTTAACTATTACATTTTGACATTTTTAGCTATTTAAATACACAGTGAAATGACATTAACAATTAACATTCTTTAAATTTAAAGATGTCCTTAAATTTATATCAAGTATATAAAGACTCCTATGTAGGTAGATGTGCACTGCTTAGTGTAGTTCAACATATAGTTCACCCAAAAATGAAAATTATGTCATTTATTACTCAACTTCATGTTGTTACAAACCCGTAAGCCCTTCGTTCATCTTCAGAACACAAGTTAAGATATTTTCGTTGATATTCGAGAGATTTCAGACCAGGGTGAATAATTAACAATTTTCATTTTTGGGTGTACTATTGTCAAACACTTAAGCTCTGAAGCAAAGATCTACACCTGAGAGCAGTGTAGTCTGCTATAGAGCCTGTCTATGGAAGGACAATTTTCAAAAGGAATTGCAAATTATATTTTCAATTGTGTTTTCCACATGTGACAAATTGTGACATAATCCAAACACAATTGCAAATCTTGAACAAAAACACTGAACAAAAATTACTTGATGCATTCATGAATGCACAGTGACTGCCAAATTTCAAATAGAAAAGCAAAGTCCATTTGCAGCTGTATTTTCCATGTATTATGAGTAATAAGCCTGTCATATTAATCAAATACTGCATTATAGCAGCTTTACAGTATTAAATAGGAAAATAGTGTGTAATAATGCAAAGAGACAAAAGTAAACACTCAGTTTTCAGTTGAAGTCAGTTCATCATTGATTCAGTGATGTACCGTCCCTCTGTACAATCAAGTCGATGATATCGCTTGATATTAATTGTCTCAAACTAAGGAAAACCAAGGAACCAAAACTCCATCTGTGACAGAATGGAGAAAAAAACCTTGGGAGAAACCAGACTCAGTTGGGGGTCAGTTCTCCTCTGACAAGACGAAACCAGTAGTTCAATTCCAGGCTGCAGCAAAGTCAGATTCCACTGCATTCTCCGCTGTCTTTCTGGGCAGTAGAGGTCCTTTCTATGTGCTGATCCACCATCTGGTCTGGATACGTACTGGATACGGGTGACTGCAGTGACCCTCTGATCTGGACACAGACTGGATCTCGTGGCTACGGTGACCTCGGAATAAGAGAGAAACAGACTAATGTTAGCATAGGTGCAACATAAGAACAAGTACATGAGGTTTTATGAATTACCACATCTGTTTTTTCACTGTTTCGCACATGTTACCTGAGAAAACACAAATGGAATCACAATTACTGTAGCATCTGAATTTAAAATGCCTCACATTGAAAGCTGTCCATTTTTGCCAGAGGTGGGACCATACTATGGAGAGTGTTTGTATTGGGAGGTGACGTCACTAAAAGACAATTGTGCCAAATGCTTTGAACAATGGAGGTTAAGGCACTACTTAAGGCATCTGCCGCTCCGAGAGATGTGTGATAAAGAACAGACAGTGCAACCCGGATCTCCCTATATTCTTGGCACCTCACACAATAAATAATTCTGTCATTTTTACCCCAAATGCAGCTACTATCCCCTGCTAACAGTTAGTGCCACATGGTACTATTGGTCAATATTCACCATTAACCAAATGCTTTTCACCTGAGGAATAAAATATAAGGTAAGATGCAAATAAGTAAATAAGAGTAGAACTGCAATGTTGTTTTGCTGACGTGCATCAGAGTGCAAACAGTGAGAGATTTGGGGTAAAAACTACAGAATATATCCCAATAAAAAACACGCCCCATAGTATAGTCCCACGCTTGACACAAAATGACAGCTTTCTGTGTAAAGCATCTGAAATTCAAATGTTTTTTAATTGCATCTGGACTATGTCACAATGTATGCATCCACATGTGGAAAAATGCAATTAAATATACAATTTGCAATTCCTTTTGAAAATAGTCCAGAATATCCTTACCTGTCCATTGATTATGATAATGCCTTAGAGATCTGCTGTCATGGGTTTTGTGGACTCTGCTCAGTTAAGGAATTCCATGTTTGTTCCAACCTTTAAAATAAATTTAAAAAAAAAGTTCAATTAACTGTGTGAAGTTAATCATGAAATTGACCAATCATGATTATTTGTGATATTCACCTATGAGTTGGTCTACAGAAGCAGAATATGATATAGTGATTGGCTGAAAGGTGTGCTTTCAAACTGTCTAATCAATGGGATGTTCCAGTCATTATACATCACAGTTTTATGTTAATATGCTGGCTATATCAAACACACACAGTCACTGGCACAGATAAGGGAGATCACACTGCATGCGCACACAGATATTTCTATGACAAGTCACGTAGGTAACTTACTGTGTTACTCCGCAGCTTTAAAACAGTCCATATAACGTTAGTTGATAAACACGAACTTACCGTTAGACGCCTCAATAAGACTGCATTTGACGAGTTTTTCTCTCACAAATGTATCCATGTGCTTTTCTGACAGAAAAAAAAACACATTTTGAATTATAATTTGTATGTAAAAATACTTTATAAACCACACAAGCATCAAATCACCTCACTAACGCGGCCCTCGCTGTGCGTGCGCGCACTTTGAAGAGACGCCGATTCTTTTCCGGGAATCACTTTGTTCGAGAATTACTGAACCGGTTTATTTGAACCGGATCGTCGGTTCTTTTAGACCTGCGGTCCGACTATATCGTACGTAATTGTATGATTTACATGTCGATATGGACAACTGCAGGCGTTTACATTAGAGCAGAAAGTCGTATTCGCTTTTTGAACTCATTTCACTCACTTAAATGTTAAATTCGTTTTTCAGTGTCAGAAACAACTTTTTCCTCTATTTTCACAGGTATTCGCATATTTCAGCCATCTGTAACTGTCTGAAACTTAATAAAACTGTATTAATCTGTCGTCTCAGATACCTTAACACGATTATGCGAGTCACGTAACGTAGGTTGGCCGTTTGAGGTAAACTGTTCATCATTTAACGTAAATAATGTTGGCCTGTAGAAGTTTAACAGTATTGTAGCCGCAAAAAGGTTATAATTCTGCCAACTTAAAATAATTATTAATGAAAACATTAAATAAACTTACCTTAAAACAGTTGAAAGCTGTGTCTTTGCCCCGTTGTTCTTCCAAAATGACCGTTGGGGAGCGATTTAAACATCTTCAAGGCGCGTTAAATAACCCAGCGCTGGCCTGAAACAACCCAGCGACGCAACCCAGCAGGTTTAACCCAACACCTGGTAAATTGAAACTACCCAAAAGTGTTTAAAAATAAATAAAATAACCCAACAAAATGACCCAACAGACTCAACCCAGCATTTTGGGTTAAAAAATAACCCAGCAGTATTTAGAGTGTAATAAAAGACATGTAATTAAGGTATCAAATGCCACCGTTGACATTTGAGAGTCTTGTCCTCGAATGGAAAATTACTGTAGGCTTGAAGCTTTAAAAACTAAAATATATATATATATTTTTTTATCTTTCTCTGAAAAGGACACACGCACAAAACCTCTACAATCTTATGGAAGCCCATTTTGGCCACATAAAAAAAAGTCAGGCTTTATATATAAAAAAAAAAAAAACTATTATGTAATAAAAAGCACAATTATGAATATTTGTCATTTTGAGATGCTACGTAAATTATGAGATAAAAAAAATCCAAACCGAGACACTGTCATAATTATGAGACATTTCAAATGAAAAAGGTTAAAAGAGAAATTAAAGTCATAATTATGAAAGGTTGGCACTGAAAAAAACAATTATGACATAAGTTGAAATTAATGACAAACATAATTGTCAAAACAGTAGAAATACACATCAATTATGATAAAGTTGAGATAATAAAAAGTTGAAATTATGAGCCAAAAAGTCAATCATTACAAAAACTCAAAGACAATTCTAATTTTATTTTTTATAATATAATATATTTTGTCTTTTTATCTAAATTTTGACTTACAATCTCATAATTTCCACTTCTTTAGTTTTATCTCTGAATTCTGACTGAAGCATATTTTTATTTTATTTTTGGCACAAATGGGCTACCATACAAAGCTAATTTGTGCTTGCGTTTAACAAAAAAAAGGTACCGCAAGATGTGACACACTAGGTTTGATCCAGACAACGTCAAAAGTCATTATATCTTTTATCTTTCTATGTCCATCCTGACATCATGCATCTGGAAATGCAACGTTCAATTCAAATATGAGTGAGACTTAAAAACTACGACAGGGGCAGATGTTCTGTTTGACATCTCGAACCAAACTCAAACATGGCCAAACACATAAATAATGCAACCTAACATTGAGTAGAATGATTTTCTAATATATGACACCTTGTTCTCCTCCTCAGCTCTGAAGCAGGACTGGCCAGCTCTATCTCTGTCCCCGTCTGTCTCGATCCCTGATTGGCTCTGCGCAGCTGCATGTGTAAAAGTGAAACAGAGGAAGCAAACGTTCGTTTAAACGGTGACAGATATCCTGTAATCTGAGCAGCGGCTGGAACCAAACCCAAAGCACTCACGTCTCAAGCGGAGGACCCCATCATCCATACGCTCCAGCACGATGCCGTCCAGAGAGAAGAGCACAGGAACTGGCTGAGGAGCGGTCGGGTACACACGAGGACCATCGTCCTGTCAGAGAGGGAGAAAACCGAACACAAATCATTTCTCACTGCCTTTGTCTTGTCTTGCTTTAGAAAACGTTGAAGCTTGTCCATTAACTGGTCAACTATCAAAGGGAATGTCTAGTCTTCCATTAGCTCTGATTATGGGCATCATTTGGCCCTCATTCACACCTTTAGTGTAATAGCAGTGTCCCGTAACCACAGTCTCATCGGCTGGGGGTCTGCGCTGAGCTCGTCCTCCAGGAAGGGTCCCAGCATGTTTAGGGTAGAAGCCAGGAGCTCTGCTTTGCACCCTGTCAGGCACATTTCCATGAAGCCCATGCTCTCAGACAGAGGAGAGTGTCTGGCCGCACGGGGTCCCATCTCCATCCTGAGGGCCACTGCTGGGGGACAGGAGAGAGACCGGGGCCCGGGAGACAGAGGAGCACTCGGAGAGGAAGAACCAGCTGTTGTGGGGAGAGAAAACAAAACATTTTGGTAAATCTTAAATAAGTGTCATTACTGCATGTATCTGCACACACATGATGTTAACATCAGTGTGTTTCTACCCTGGAGTAAGCAATATTATGGATAAAAGAGCCGTATTTTAGCCGGGAAGCAACGCGTTGAATTTAAAAAGGTCTTAAAGATGGATTTGTTTCTTAAAACACAGTTTTTTGCTCCAGTGGTTTGAATTACTTGTGATGTTTTTATCAGCTATTTGATTCTGATGGCACCCATTGCCATGGCCAATATATTAACTATTTTTTTGTTTTGTTTTGAGCGGGTTTTATTCAATAACAAATCTGTATAAACATATATTTGTGGCTTTTTGTCAAATCTGCTCATGCTCAAATGATGGTTACGTTTAGTGGTGGACCTTTACGCTTTCTTTATTTCTAATCATTTCAATATTGTGCAGACACATTCAAAATCGCCACCTGGTAAAATAGTTATTTCACACGTGATCAGGTTAGATGCACCAGGAGGCCACAGAAACTGAAATCTTCCTGGCATGCGTGTCTGTCAGCTTCTGAAAAGCTGAATCAGCACAAGTCCATTCAAATACAGAGGGCCAGATGTGGTGCTGACGGTGAAAGTGTCACCAATGGTAGCTCGGGAATGTTTGGTCATAAGATATGTGGTCAAAGATGTCCAAATAATAATAAAAAATAATAATACCAATTAGGCCTTGAAGTGTAAAGATTGTAAATGGCATCATATTTGGCGTTCACATTAACGGATACATGCTAACCCTGTGTCAGAGCCAGTCCTCCCAGCAGGTCTGTGACTTTATGGTTGCCGTGTTGTTTAGGCACAAGCTCTTGGGCTTCCAGCGCCACCACGATATCTTCACCACGCATCTCTGTCAGGCACGCCATTCGACTCAGACACAGAACTAACACAGACACCTGAGGAAAAATAAAAAAAAAATTCACACAACCAACTATGATCAATGTAAAACTGATTAGTAAAGTACCTGTCTACAGTTTAGTTTTTTTGGTCACTGGCATCAAATCTGGCACTATTGTACTCTTTGAATACGTATGAATATGTACAAATTTGACAAACACAGACCGACAGCTCCTGGTTACACTGGAAAATGCTAAATCAATATGTAAACAGTTTGCATTAATCCAGTTCTTATAACTTCTGAAATAATTATTTGTGGTTTGTTAATTTAGGAAACTGAGGAGTTTATATGTACAAAGGACATATATCAGAACAGTAAATAAGATATAACAGCATAAAAAAACTATATATATATATATATATATATATATATATATATTAGTGGTGGGCCGTTATCTGCGTTAATGTGCTGCGGATGATAAAAAATTATCGCCGTTGATCTGTTCTCAAAGTTGGGTTGAGAGCTGGGTCTAGGCGAGCTATGATGACTTTCACCTTGATATTTCATATAACCGACTGGCTGAGGCCAGCCTAAAAAAGATGCTCAGGACAGTTGACGGGCCACTGCTGTGCATCGTCACGAAAGCTTATCTTTTTCACATTTTTTTATGCCTTACCGCTTGTCAATTTAAACATTAAAGCATCCAGACACAAGACGCGGAAAAGCTGAACGGAGTAGCTGGTCACTGGTGTTCGGTGCGCACGAAAGAGAGAGAGAGAGAGAGAGAGAGAGAGAGAGAGAGAGAGAGAGAGAGAGAGCTGCGTATCACGGACAGCGACACTGAACCGAGAAATTATGCTCGAAAAAACTGTCAGTTATTTCTTAAGTGAAAGTAAACAGTTGAGGAAAATATGGGATATTGGATGCGTTCATCATCTCTTAAAGTGACCGTGCCTAATTTAGCTGCTGGCTGCTGTAATGTTAATCCAAGAAAATGAAAGAAAATCACTCACTGCTCTTGACTGAATTACTTTGTAGTTTTAACAGTCAAACCAAAAATTATTCAGATACCAGATATAATTTTGTATATATATAGCAAAACTTTTTACATTGAAGACTATCCAGTGCTATTTTACATTGAATTATTTGGTTTCTGTACCTTGACATCTACAAACTTAAACATTGGTGTGAAACAGGCGTAAGGTTGTTTGTACCTTGTGCAATGTGGAATTAGTTTACAGCTTTTTCAAGCACTTTGTGATGCATTTTGGAAACAGGAGATGAGCCTATTTTCTAATGCACCACCTATCTTGATAAACCCCTTCTCAAAGACTTACTGTTTGTCAATTTTATTTGGGTAACACACATATTCTGAATGCCTTCGGCAGAATTCGAATGAGCCATTTTAATCTAGATTAATCTAGATTAATTTCAAGATCACAGTGAGATTAATCTAGATTAAAAAAATGTATCTATGCCCACCACTAATATATATATATATATATATATATATATATATATATATATATATATATATATATATCTCGAATAGTAGTCAGTAAAGTATTTTTCAGAGATTTGTATGATGAGCACTTCATTTCCAACAGTGTCAGGATGCATTTTCTGATGATCTTCCATGCAGAGGACAAGCGGCAGGTGTTTAGCCATCTAGATGTGCTACAGATAGATAACACTCACCATATCTTGAGCAATGTCTTCAGTGCTCTGGGACAGAGAGCTGCTGAGGTCTGTTCCTGGAGCTGGACTCACACAGCTGCCGGAGACACCTGCACCATTGGGACGCAAAGACTCTGAATCACAACAACACAAATACACATGACTTAGACACTGACAGCTATAGTTATAGCTTTAAAATAAAAGTGCAAGTGCTGTACCAGAGTCCATGAGGATGACAAAGTTTTCACTGATGTCACTATCAATGGACAAGCCATCATCCGACAGACTACTTTCTAAAATGGCACTGTCACAGGAATTCTGGGAAGGCGACTGTTTCATGGACTGAAGCCGCAGGTTCCCCATTATGGAGGGACTGGACTCTTCTGGCCGTGCACTTTGCTCCCTACAGAAGTCATATCAACACATGATACTTGAGTTTAATTACAAGTCATTAACCACACCGGCAGGAAGAGTTCAGCATAACTTGACAAACATTAAAGGGACAGTTCATTAATTTTACCATTAATTACTTATCCACATGCAATTACAAATCCCATAAAACTATGCATTTTGGAAACACAAAGAGGATATTTGTAATGAGACTTAAAAATACTCTACAGGTCATTTATTATATCATTATGAAAAAGCCTATTTTGAGTGGAAGTAGAAACACACCGTATTCATGCCTGTTTCTTTAAATGCAAATGAGATGCTGCACCCCGCCCCCTTTTTCGGAATAGATCTGCAAATTAACATCTTATTCCTCAGATACTCTGCTAAAACATCCGTTTGGTTTTGATTATGTCTATCACACTGAAATTAAATGAACGATATTAGTTTCAACTTCTGATACAGTTTTCTGAGTGCTCACGTCTGAAGCATGTGCACAGAAAGTGTCCGTCACAGCATGTGAGTACTAAACTAAGTTATCACTTATTGCACTTAAACTGTCAGATACACACAAGTTTGTTGAAACATAAATATGTTGCAAAAACAGTCTGGGAAGTAGGGAAGTCATCGCCTAGTGGTTAGAGAGTATGACTCCTAACCCTATTATAATGCCGCACGATAAATGGCTGCCCACTGCTCAGGGTGTGTGCTCACATTGTGTGTGTTCAGTGCTGTGTGTGTGCACTTCGGATGGGTTAAATGCAGAGCACGAATTCTGAGTATGGGTCACCATACTTGGCTGCATGTCACATCACTTTTGTTATGAATGTGAAGTAAAGGTCGACCGATATTGGAATTGGATTTTGCTGATACTGATAGCTAGGTTGGACCAAACTGGCCGATACTGATTAATTAACTGATAGTTTTTAAAATGGATACTGAACAAAAACTAAAATAGTGCTTTATGAAAAAAATAAAAATAAAAAAACAATAATGAACCATACTAATAATTCTAATAAAAGTAATAATAATAATAATAGTAAATTGACTAAAGTGACGTGACATTCAGCCAAGTATGGTGACCCATACTCAGAATTCGTGCTCTGCATTTAACCCATCTGAAGTGCACACACACAGACTGTGAACACACACATACACTGTGAACACACACCCGGAGCAGTGGGCAGCCATTTATGCCGCGGCACCCGGGGAGCAGTTGGGGGTTCGATGCCTTGCTCAAGGGCACCTAAGACGTGGTATTGAAGGTGGAGAGAGCACTGTACATGCACTTCCCCCACCTACAATTCCTGCCAGCCCGAGACTAGAACTCACAACCTTTCGATTGGGAGTCCGACTCTCTAACCATTAGGCCACAACTTACCCAAAATAGTAATAGTAATAGTAATTCGTAATAGTAGTAATAGTAAATGTAAATGTTGAAATTATCACACTCTAATAGAGCCCTATGAAATCCATAATTTTTTTTTCAAAATTTCGTTACTTCTGTTTTCATTTTTATGGATACTTTGTTTTTTCCATTTTATTTTTTATCCACTCCTTTTTAATAGTTAAATTAAAGTTTATTAATCAAAAATCAAGTCTAATTAATCAAAAACACGAAAAATACATTTTTACAACAATTTAATAAAAGTTGAACAAAAATTACGTTTATTGCCCTATTAAATGTTTTATTTTTTCTCACCATATTTTTTTATCGTTACCAAATTGTGTTTTAGCATGTCTAATTATTTTAATTAATGTTGTCAAAAGACCCGGTACATTGGTACCAAGTCGGTACTAAAAAAAAATTAAAATGTTATGGTACCAGGTTTCTTTAAGTACCAGTGGTCCTCCATATGTCTAAGTGGTGCCCACAGAATAACATAGGTTTCATAGACAATTGGACGAGCTTTTGGGGCAGACCTGACCTGTTTAAAAGAGATGGTCTTCATCCCTCCTGGGGTGGCGCCACTCTTCTGTCTAGAAATGTGGCACATAGTCTTAGTGTTTATACTTGACTAACTGGGGCCCAGGTCAGGAAGCAGACAGACTGGCTAAACCGACCGTCTGCTAGCTGCCTCCCGTCACAGAGGTCAGTTAATTCTCAGCACATAGAGACTCTTTCACCTAGATATCACACTATAGAGACTGTGACTGTTCCCCGAACTAGAAAATACAAAAAACGTCCAAACCAAGTTAAGGTTAACAATTTAATTGAGGTTCAACAAATAAAAAACAAATGCAATATGGATAAACAAATGATAAAGATTGGCTTATTGAATATCAGATCCATTTCTACGAAAACACTTTTTGTAAATAATATGATCACTGATCATAATATAGATGTGCTCTGTTTGACAGAAACTTGGCTAAAACCTGATGATTACATTATTTTAAATGAGTCCACCCCCCAAGATTATTGTTATAAACACGAGCCGCGTCTAAAAGGCAAAGGGGGAGGTGTTGCTTCAATTTATAACAACGTTTTCAGGATTTCTCAGAGGGCAGGCTTCAAGTATAACTCGTTTGAAGTAATGGTGCTTCATATAACATTATCCAGAGAAACCAATGTTAATGATAAATCACCTGTTATGTTTGTACTGGCTACTGTATACAGGCCACCAGGGCACCATACAGACTTTATTAAAGAGTTTGGTGATTTTACATCCGAGTTAGTTCTGGCTGCAGATAAAGTCTTAATAGTTGGTGATTTTAATATCCATGTCGATAATGAAAAAGATGCATTGGGATCAGCATTTATAGACATTCTGAACTCTATTGGTGTTAGACAACATGTTCCAGGACCTACTCATTGTCGAAATCATACTCTAGATTTAATACTGTCACATGGAATTGATGTTGATAGTGTTGAAATTATTCAGCCAAGTGATGATATCTCAGATCATTATTTAGTTCTGTGTAAACTTCATATAGCCAAAATTGTAAATTCTACTTCTTGTTACAAGTATCGAAGAACCATCACTTCTACCACAAAAGACTGCTTTTTAAGTTATCTTCCTGATGTATCCAAATTCCTTAGCATATCCAAAACCTCAGAACAACTTGATGATGTAACAGAAACTATGGACTCTCTTTTTTCTAGCACTTTAAATACAGTTGCTCCTTTACGCTTAAGGAAGGTTAAGGAAAACAGTTTGACACCATGGTATAATGAGCATACTCGCACCCTAAAGAGAGCAGCCCGAAAAATGGAGCGCAGCTGGAGGAAAACAAAACTAGAGGTATTTCGTATTGCTTGGCGGGAAAGTAGCATATCCTATAGAAAAGCATTAAAAACTGCTAGATATGATTACTTTTCTTCTCTTTTAGAAGAAAACAAACATAACCCCAGGTATTTATTCAAAACAGTGGCTAAATTAACGAAAAATAAAGCCTCAACAAGTGTTGACATTTCCCAACACCACAACAGTAATGACTTTATGAACTACTTTACTTCTAAAATCGATACTATTAGAGATAAAAGTGCAACCATTCAGCCGTCAGCTACAGTATCACATCAGACAGTGCACTATAGACCCCGTGAGGAACAGTTCCACTCATTCTCTGCTATAGGAGAGGGAGAATTGTATAAACTTGTTAAATCATCTAAACCAACAACATGTATGTTAGACCCTATACCATCTAAGCTCTTAAAAGAGGTGCTTCCAGAAGTCATAGGTCCTCTTCTGACTATTATTAATTCCTCATTGTCATTAGGATATGTCCCCAAAACCTTCAAACTGGCTGTTATTAAGCCTCTCATAAAAAAGCCACAACTTGACCCCAAAGAAACTTGTTAATTATAGACCAATCTCGAATCTCCCTTTTCTGTCCAAGATACTAGAAAAGGTGGTATCCTCACAATTATATTCCTTCTTAGAGAAAAATGGTATATGTGAGGATTTCCAGTCAGGATTTAGACCGTATCATAGTACTGAAACTGCTCTCCTTAGAGTTACAAATGATCTGCTCTTATCATCTGATCGTGGGCGTATCTCTCTATTAGTTTTATTGGATCTTAGTGCTGCGTTTGACACAATTGACCACAACATTCTTTTGCATAGACTTGAACACTTTGTTGGCATCAGTGGAAGTGCATTAGCATGGTTTAAATCGTACTTATATGACCGGCATCAGTTCGTAGCAGTGAATGAAGATGTATCATATCGATCACAAGTGCAGTATGGAGTACCTCAAGGCTCAGTACTAGGGCCGCTACTCTTCACGCTTTATATGTTACCCTTGGGAGATATCATCAGGAAACATGGTGTTAGCTTTCACTGTTATGCTGATGATACGCAGCTCTATATTTCCTCGCAGCCCGGTGAAACACACCAATTTGAAAAACTAATGGAATGCATAGTCGATATAAAAAATTGGATGACGAGTAATTTCTTACTGCTAAATTCAGAAAAAACAGGTGTTAATCATAGGGCCTAAAAACTCTGCTTGTAATAACCTAGAACACTGTCTGAGACTTGATGGTTGCTCTGTCAATTCTTCGTCATCAGTTAGGAACCTAGGTGTGCTACTTGATCGCAATCTTTCCTTAGAAAGCCACGTTTCTAGCATTTGTAAAACTGCATTTTTCCATCTCAAAAATATATCTAAATTACGGCCTATGCTCTCAATGTCAAATGCAGAAATGTTAATCCATGCATTTATGACTTCAAGGTTAGACTATTGTAATGCTTTATTGGGTGGTTGTTCTGCACGCTTGGTAAACAAACTACAGCTAGTCCAAAATGCAGCAGCAAGAGTTCTTACTAGAACCAGGAAGTATGACCATATTAGCCCGGTCCTGTCCACACTGCACTGGCTCCCTATCAAACATCGTATAGATTTTAAAATATTGCTTATTACTTATAAAGCCCTGAATGGTTTAGCACCTCAGTATTTGAATGAGCTCCTTTTACATTATACTCCTCTACGTCCGCTAAGTTCTCAAAACTCAGGCAATTTGATAATACCTAGAATATCAAAATCAACTGCGGGCGGCAGATCCTTTTCCTATTTGGCGCCTAAACTCTGGAATAACCTACCTAACATTGTTCGGGAGGCATACACACTCTTGCAGTTTAAATCTAGATTAAAGACCCATCTCTTTAACCTGGCATACACATAACATACTAATATGCTTTTAATATCCAAATCCGTTAAAGGATTTTTAGGCTGCATTAATTAGGTAAACCGGAACCGTAAACAGTACACATAACACCCTATGTACTTGCTACATCATTAGAAGAATGGCATCTACGCTAATATTTGTCTGTTTCTCTCTTGTTCCGAGGTCACCGTGGCCACCAGATCCAGTCTGTATCCAGATCAGAGGGTCACTGCAGTCACCCGGATCCAGTACGTATCCAGACCAGATGGTGGATCAGCACCTAGAAAGGACCTCTACTGCCTTGAAAGACAGCGGAGACCAGGACAACTAGAGCCCCAGATACAGATCCCCTGTAAAGACCTTGTCTCAGAGGACCACCAGGACAAGACCACAGGAAACAGATGATTCTTCTGCACAATCTGACTTTGCTGCAGTCTTGAAATTGAACTGCTGGTTTCGTCTGGTCATAGGAGAACTGACCCCCCAACTGAGCCTGGTTTCTCCCAAGGTTTTTTTCTCCATTCTGTCACCGATGGAGTTTCGGTTCCTTGCCGCTGTCGCCTCTGGCTTGCTTAGTTGGGGTCACTTCATCTACAGCGATATCATTGACTTGATTGCAAATAAAAACAGACACTATTTCAACTGAACAGAGATGACATAACTGAATTCAATGATGAACTGCCTTTAACTATCATTTTGCATTGAGACACTGTTTTCCAAATGAATGTTGTTCAGTGCTTTGACGCAATGTATTTTGTTTAAAGCACTATATAAATAAAGGTGATTGATTGATTGATATGGACCAGTATCTTTAAATGTTGAGCTGCAAAAGTTGGTTGAAATATGAATTTTTACATAAAGGCATTGTGCTAGAAATATTACTATTATTTAGTAGAATGTATGTGATACTGCTACTACTGTTGAAATAATTTATAAAACTTTTTAAAGAAATAAATCACACAATATTTCTTTCATGTTTTTATTTTAATAGCAAATCCCATTTATTTACAAAAAAATAAAATGTTTACATTTCATTAATTAAAAGACAAATTAAATTTGGGTGAAACTTGTTTACTGTTTTTCATAATTATATGACTTGTAGAAAAACTCTAAACACAATTGTAAATAAGTATAAAGAATGGCATTGGTTTTATTTTTAGTGCTAAAAAGTTTTTTTTTTTTTTTATTAGCATATTTTTGTGGTTTGCTTTGGTAATTAAATTAGTACCGAGAACCGTGGATTTTCACTGGTATTGGTACCGAATACTGAAAGTTTGGTACAGTGATAACACAAATTTGAATGCATAAAACAACTTTATTTATTCCTTTTTTTTCTTCAAGAAGACTTTTGATTTTTCCCCCCAAAAAAATTCTGTGTTGTGTATTTACATTTTTCTGGTTATCCAATCAAGGCATGAAACATTAACTTTTTTTTGTCTTTTAATTACTGAAAATTAAGCAAACTATTTTTCCACGTTAAACTGTGAATTATGTTTTATGACTGGATTCAGCGATTCCATCCGTGTTTTCCTCGTCACGGAAATCATAGGGCCCTACAATTATACCAGCACAATGTTTACTCTCAGACTTTAACTGCTTCTATTTTTGAACACTTAATGATCATCTAATCAAAATAAAAGAGCAGCACTGAGTCTAGGAGAACTCACCGGTATCACACACACACACTCTGGATGTGTCGCGTTTAACTCGAGCAGCACTCTTAAACAGTTCATTTATTCACCAAACGGACACAAGTTTACTTCAACAATGAACAATGAGGCATAGATAAGTTTGAAGAACACGGTTTAAAAAAAAAACGGAGCAAACGGAAATGGCGATCTATATTATAGCTCTATAAATGAAGCATACAGACTTTATTAGAGAAAGACAACGTTTTGATGAAAATGCTCAATATACAATTCATTATGTACATTAACAACGATTCGGGTGAATATAATGTAATTTAACGGAAAACTACTGAATGAGAACGGCGCTCTGTGGCAGGGCAGGATATTCTGTCAGCTGCATTTAAATCCATGTCTGAAGTTTCTCCTCTGTTCAGCGTGCAGCAACACATGTCTAAACAAACAACATATGCTGTCAGTGATTTCAGCCAATAGAGACTGCTCTCGCACTGTATAATGTAAACAGACCCTTCTCGGCCGCTCCAGCAACGGACTCAACCTGGAAAACTATCGACATGGATTTTTGCCGATAACCGATTGTTCCAGCAATCAAGTATTGGTGCCGATTAATCGGCAAAACCGATACATCGGTCGACCTCTAATGTGAAGGTAAACAGCTGGGAAAGAAACCACACATTTATATTATATCTGTGTGGCAGTGGCAATATACAGTAAATAAATTAATAAATCCACTGCTCTCTTATCTTCTCTGACGCTGGGACTCTAAATAGTGATCTGTGCTCATCAGTGCATTCAAAGATTCAAACTTTTGTCGTGTCGTTAAAACTGGTACACTGTTGTTGTCTTGCAGATTAAGGAGTATTGATATTATAATAAGACCCCCTTCTATGTCACAGGGGGAGCAAAATCTGAACGACTTGGTTTTTTTTTTTACAAGCTTGCAGAGAAAGGCTTGCCAAAAAAAAAAAAAAAAAATTACTGGGTTGTTAGATTCTATCTATTACAAAGTGTTCAAATATAAACGTAAACTTGGATTTAACCGCTCAATTTATATGGATTACTTTTCCGATGTCTTTCCGAACTATTTGATGCATCAAAATTGTGGTGTAATGGACTTTCAATTGAGGGACAGACATCTATAATGTACTGCAACTAATGGTTTCAAATACAGCCCAGTGTGTCTTCCTTATACTAAATATAGGCTTTCACTAAAATTGCCACAAGCGGTATCAGCTCTTTTCAATTATGTACTGTGTGCACTGTTTGTGAGACATTCAGAGACATTCGAGCTTAACCACAAATTAAATGTTTCTGATTAGGTGATAATTTGTAGGATGGAGTCAACAATGGCCAAGTTATAGAACAGTTTTTTTTTGTAACTGAAAGAGTTCATCAGCAGTCCAAGGACATAAATGTGAACAGTAAAATTATGAGTTTCAGCCACTGTAAGATATACCGGATTTTCCAAATTAATGCAATCCTAAAAGCAAGACCAAAGCTAAGCAGATGGCTCAAAGCACCTACTTGTTTTGAGGAGTGAAGAGTTTCGTCATTCCAGATCCTCGGCTCAGGATGCTGAAGGCATCTTTCGTGATGGACAGCGCACCCTTGGTGAGATCCAGGGAGGCGTTGAGTGCATCTTTGGTGACACCTTTGGTGGCATTCAGGGCACTGGACAGCTCTCCCTCCAAGCTGAAAGTGGAGCTATGATGGGACAGTAATGCAGGAGTCCCTGGAGAAAGCAGAGGAGAAGAGGAAGTAACGGCAGCCTGAGTTTCATCATCCTGCCCCGTTGGTCCATCCATTCCTTCTTCAACAGCTTCATAAGCCTCCTCTACTGAACCCTCCTGCTCAGCATCATCCTCTTGATCTTCATTCCTTCCTGTCCCACTGTCCTCCATTAGTCCTGGCTCGCCAGCATGGTGGGATGGCGACAAATCAGGGTCGGTCAAGCTAGGACTGTCTGTTTCCTCAGGAGAATGGGCTTCTTCTACTGGCTCGGATGTTGCAGGAGGAAGCAGTAGAGCAAGTTCTATCGCCTCCATTAGGATTGAGAGACAAACCAAAGGGGGATCTGATGTTTTATGTTCAGGTTGTCCCAAACCCTGGACATCCTTGGTCAAATCTCCAGCTAGTCGTGCAAGGTATTCCTTCATCCGCAAAAGAGCTACAAACTGGTAGTGGTTGAGCCACATTTTGACAGGAGTGATGGATTGGGCTAAGATATGAATAGAGGCCATGGGAGAGTTGACTAGATCTTCAGTTTGGTCAACTTTACTAGATATGACGTTATTTACACCCTGCTGTGGGTCAAGAAGTGGTTGTTTGCTAAAACCAGTTTGGGATTTTGAATCTGCAACTAGATTTGAACAGTGAGAGTCTTTTTTGAAGGCAGAAGGGCAGCACATCCATAAGGATATAGCAAAGGGCTCCACAAAGGGAAGAGCTTTCCCTCTTAGCCCTCGACGAGCCCCCTCAAATCCAAGAGTCACTCGGGACAGATTGACAGACCAGACATCCTGGGAGCGAGAGGGGCGTTTGTGTGCTAATGACAGGGACTCGTTTTCTAGACAGTGTTGGAGGAATGCAGAAGGCAGGGGATGGAGGACGCTCTGATCGCGAGGGAAAGGTTGGATTGCTGTGGGATGGAAGAAAGGGTGGACCGAGAAGCTGCTGTAGGTGCTGTTGAGGTCCGAATGGGAACCGTGAGGAGTGTGGCGTGTGTTGCTGAGGACGATCTGAGGAAGACTGACACTCAATGACTGAGGACGGTCTGGGTGATCCAGAAAAGAGGATTCCAGAGGAATGATGAGCTGAAGAGAAAGAAGTCTCAGTGAAAACACTTGCAAAATATTATCGAAAGAGCAAAGATGTCTGTTTTAGGATGGAGGGTTTTTTCGAGGCGTTAAGTATAAATCATGTTCCTGAACCGACTTTTTAAAGGGTCACTTAAAAATGGGAATGTCTATACCTCGCTTGAGGTGGTTTTTGACTTGTGCGGAAAAGGGTTAATACATATAATGGGAGATGAAAACACATTTACCGAGCAAATTCCTCCATGCGCACCAAAAAAAAAATCATGTGACTTTGTGCCATGGGAGATCTCGTTGCATCTGAACTGCTATGGTCATTCTTAAATCCCCAAGTAAAATCTGTCTTTACACAACTGTATTCCCAAACAGCAGAATCCACCTGCGAAAGTAATGACCCCATTTATTGTGTTCTGCACATGGCAGTTTATCAGGAGGTGGTGATTTTGTTCTCTTTGGCTCATGTGATGGAAACCTGGTGCTTATTTATAAATGTTTTATGTTATATACCATTTTTGCGTACAAATTCGCAACTTTGGATGGAAACCCGGCTTACCATAAAGAAAAGGAAAATTTGTTTTAAAAAGTAGCACCAGAAGCTTCCTAGGAGCATCTGTATTTTCCTTTTACGAAACATTTCTTTCAAAGCACATAGTTGGTTTACCTTCAGCTGTGTTGCATCCAGGCGGATATCGATGTGTTCGTCTGTCTTGCTGCTGTCCTGGAGGTGATAAAAGGCTTTGACCTGATCTAGCGTCCTGTGTAGACCCCGTGAGAACAGAGTCATCCACAAGACACTTGGGGCATCCAGACACAGCTGCAGACCATTGAGCTGGGCATAAAGATTAGAGGAGGGAACTGGAGAGAGAGGAGGGGCCAATGGGAGGAAAATAACAATTACAAGATTAGATTTAGATGAATTAAACTCTTTCCCACCAGGATAGATCAACCTTCACACTGCGGTCCAACAAAAATGTGAATATGTTCTGTTTCTTATGAATACAACCGTAGTGATCAATGAAAGTGTAAAATCATAGCTAACGCACCAGGAAGTCCAGGGTTATCAGGGTAGTAGTATTCAGTGAACTGAAGGTGAATTGCAGGAGTGTTGTCTGGGAAATGTAATGATTTGCGGTTGCAGGAGAAGAAAGACTGTGTTCTCTTGCTGTGACGGCCTCCAGTGGACACCTACAACAACAGATGGGTTTTAATAACACTATGCTTTATTTATTTATTGACTTTAGCTTCTCAAAAAAGGTGACCCAGTGTTCTGGGATTTAGTAACATTTAAATTATTTTAAAAAGCAGAAATCATAGCCATAGCCAAATCGTAAAATAATGGTGGGGGTTTGGGTCTGAAAAAAAAAAAAAGTTTTGTTTCTTATGCTCCATTTATTTGTTTACAATTATACAGTAACAGCAGAATTGTTTTTCTTTCTATTTGAATATATTGTAAAAATAAAGTTTATTCCTGTGATCTAAGCTGTATTTTCAGCATCATTACTCCAGTCTTCAGTGTCACATGCCGATATACTGCTAAAGAAACATGTATTATCGTCAATGTACACAATTTAACACATTAGTGCTACTTCATATTTTTGTGGAAATGGTGATGCATTTTACTCCACACTTTTTTAATGGAGAGATGGACTTTTAATGCGCACAGTATTTAAGAATATAAAGTGTGTTTCAATGATTTTGATGTTTGTGTAGAGATGTCTAAGACCTGATGGATGTCCAGGTCGTCCACACGGATCACCATACAGCTGGAGCGAAGCCTCTTCAGCGGGGGTCCTGAGGACGGGACGGCTGCTGAAGTACGCCGTGAGGTCTGAGACCGCTCAGGACTGAGATTGGGCAGTGATTCTCCATCTGCGTGACATAAAATAAGGCCATTTCGACATTAAGAAATTGAACACAATAAAGCAATCTCTCAAGAGGAAACAAAACCATGTCAAGTTGTTACACTTTGAAGAAAGATTAAAATTAAACTTATTTTGTTGTTGTTTCAAATGATGTGCAGTGATGAATCGTTCACAATAACACCAACATTTAGAGTTGGATTGGGGATGGATAAACATTCATAGAACGCTTACCCTTGATTTTTTTGGCCGGAGAGTCTTTAGCAGACATGTTTGGCTCTGGATGCGGTCCAGGGATGCCCAGATCTTCCACCCTCCTCTGAAACTCCTCCAGCAGTTTGGCGGCCCATTGAGCACGAGACTCCATCGCCCCGCAGTGACGCTCCCAGTGACGACAGCCATCACCTGTACAGCACCGCACATGTCACTAATCAACACACGTCTCTACACTACACATCTGGCTCTTAGCCTACAGTCAACCATTCACACAATACACCGACTTCAAACAGTTATAGCCTGAACATGAAAGCTAGGGGTCAGAAAAAATAGTTTTATTCAAGAAGGATGCATTATTTTAATCAAAGGTGACAGTAAATACAATTATAATGTTACAAAAGAATTTTCAAACAAATGCTGTTCTTTTAACTTTCTTTAAAAACACTTACCCTTACACACGTCTAAAAACCAAATCAGCATTTCAGAATGGTTTCTGAAGGATCGTGTTACACTGAAAACTGAAGTAATGATGCTGAAAATTCAGCATTTGATCACACGAATAAATAACGTTTTTAAATATATCCAAATACAAAACAGTGATTTTAGATTGTAATAATATTTTACAATTTTACTGTAATATGATCAAATAAATGCCGCCTTGGCCATCATAAGAGACTTCTTTTAAAATCGTATGAACGGTAGTGTGAATTTTGAATGGCAATTGGACTGAAGCACATCTGTATGTATGAACTGAAGCTCGTAGTGGGGTCACCTGGCCTGTGTAACGGGTAATAGTCACAGCCCAGCTTCCGGAAGGTCAGTTGCATCGCACCCTGTGTGCCTGGAGGTGGAGCTTCATCTGTGTGTGGAGCAGTAATCACATCACATCGTCAGGGTCAAATATCTAACTGGTGACAACATACGTTAGTCAAGCTCAATCAAATACTCAAACCTGCGCGAGTTTCTGTCTTCCAACGAACACTAAAGACAATATTTATTTGAATGTCCAAACTGCTTTTTCATTCAAAGTAAGCCAAAAGTGGTTTAAATTCATCCCATTTCTGGCATTAACAGTCCCTAAATGACTTTCATTGTTTGGAAAAGAGCAGCTTGAACATTTTGTTAAACGTCTCCCTTTGTTTTCCAGAGAAGAAGAAAGAAGTGTGGGTTTGGAAGGGCATAAGGGGGAGTAAATGTGCATTTTAATTTCCAATGACCCATTATTTGAACGAATCCTGCGGTGATCAGAATTCAGTACCAGAATCTGAGGAGCTGTCGTTGCAGATATGCAGGTCGAGTCGGGAGATGAACGTGTGGTAGGATGATTCCTTGACATCGTGGAGGTCAAAATACTGGGAGAGTGTGCTGGGGGTCCCGACCGCTTCGGGTGGAGGAGGTTCAGTCCACAGAGAGTGGGTCCCAGGAGAGGGAGGAGCAGTCTGGTGCACAAATACAAGAAGACATGAATAAACTCTCAAGCATTGAGTCATTCACAGGGAGCGGCTGGGATTTCATATATTATAGACGCCTTTACACTACATTTACTTTGTTGAGCTGTTTTGTAATGGCGATTGTGTTAAAAAGCCACACGGAAACCAGCAAAACCTGATTGATGAAGCCTGAGCCAGCTGCAGCATAAGACAAGGGTTTTGTTTTTGATTTTAACACACAAGTGGCAGTAAGAAGAGGATCTATCTTCATAAGAGACTGATTTAGAGGGCAGAGAGTGGCACCTGTAGTGTCTCAGCAGCCATGCTCTTCCTCTGCTGGCCGGACTTCTCCATGGCTTCGCTCAGAGACTTGGCGTAGTGGATGATGGCCTTGAGCTGAGAGTCCGTCAGCACCCACAGCAGATCATCCAGGATAAACAGCAGCTTAGAGGCCAACACATCGCAGTCCTTCACCTGAGAGGAGGAGACTCAACGTCAGCACACAATCTTTTCAGAAAAATCTCACAATATCAGATTTTTTGTCTTTTTTCAATATCATACAGCCCTGATTCTGATGATTCTGAAAACAATGATTTGATCCAGTTCCAGTAAACCAAAGCAAGACATAATAAAATCTGCAGCAACAGATGATGCCCCATCAAACAATCACACGTCAAAACTTCAACAGCAATGTTAAAATAAATGTAAAATGCAATACAATAGGGAATAAAATATACTTTTTTTAACAAAAAAATGGCGAGAATCTTCCAAGTAAGATGGAAAAACTATGCAAACTTTGCAACTAGTTCGTCATTTTCATGGGAATATCAAAAGTATGGGTATATCAAAACCATACCCTGCGCTTGAGCGCGATGCGTATGCGTCCCTGATTGGTAATGAGGCGCAGTGGGGTGCTGCCCAGGTCCTGCTCGTCTCTCTCGATGGCGTCCGCCTCTATACGCAGACTCTGCCAGTTGATCTCCTTGAATGTTAGGACCTGGAGGACACCAGAGACCGTATGAGGATCAGACACATCAACACAGGCTCAGCTGTGAAACTGAGACCTGCCTTTTGATTTTTGTTTTTAACCAATTACCAGTTGTCCATAAAAGGCCTTTTCCTGGTCAAGCAGATAAATAAACATAAAAATAAGGCTATTATAAAAACACTAAATAAAAAAAAAATAGCTTACCAACACACAAACCATTCACAATTGCTAAACTGAGCTATAATAAAAGGCTCTGAGTGATACTAAATGAAGAGGCGTTTGGGAGCCTCTTCCCATCACTACTCGACTAGTAGACCTTCATTTGAAGCATGAGTCGACTAATCACACTTTTATTAATAAACCACTTAAATCACTATAATGAGCCTTTAATTGGCTACATTGCCTAATCAAGAGCACGAATGCATAAGGTTTCCCACAGTGCACCACAGAATGGTTATGAACGTGTCTGTGTAAAACAGTGAGGAGGCACTATTAACATTTTAATAATTTGATAAACTCACGCTCTCTTTGTTTTCAGTTTAAGAGGACGGATATGGTGTCAAGAGTTTCTTGCTCAAGTTCACTGAGACAGAGACAGAATAAGTGCATTATGTTTGCTTTCATTATTTTACAAAAATGCCTTTTGTTGTTATTGTAAGTGCACACAAATAAACGTAGAGTCTTTACAGATTCTAAATTATTATGGGGCGACTGCTTCAAGCTTCTCCTTTGTTGTTAACAGGATTATAAATGCATCTCATTTCAAATCTGTTGAAATTAGTGACGCAGTATAACATTTGTTAATTGCAGTCGAAACACAATGTTGTTTTTTATTATTTTTAACTCTTATACTTTAATATCATGTAGCCTAGTCAGTTTGACTGCATGCTGACTGCAGAAACACTCTGCTGCTTTGAACTCAGGACATTGCTTAGGATAGGCTAGTTTAGAAGATCTGGCAACCCGAATATACTCTTCATTTATCAAAATGATTGATTTCACTATCTAACTGGAAGAGCGGGGACTTTTCATGAGCATGTGCTTCTGTGAGTGAAGAAAAGCAAGTGAAAGAGGAACAAGAGGAGGAGAAGTGATCTGACAGCTGTTGATCTGCTCTTTGTCCCCTTTTGGATAATGAAACCCATGCTATTTTTCTCCATTATGATTCACTTGCTCTTTAAAATGAAGAAATGGACCATTAAAGGTGCTTCACCCTGGGTTTCACCTCTGGGTGGTCTCTCGTAATGTCACAAAATAGACACAGTTTTGCACTTCCTCATGGTAAATGTGGCCGGTGTTGATAACCTCGGGTGCTTCTTCCAGCAGGGGTCATGGCCCACAGCATCTACACTCAAGCATAAACCTGCTTTTCCTGTTGTATATACGGGTGTATGTCTGTACTGTACCTCTCCTCTCTTAGGATGTGTGATGCGTGTGTAGCGCAGGTCGCTCTTCTGCCATTTGGGATTGAGACTGCAGCCCTGGAGCTGCCAGAGCTCGAAGGAGGCGTGAAACGCTCGGGCCTGAACTTTAATGGTGATGGAGTTGATGATCACAGACATCCCCTCCACGACCTTCTCAGCAAAGCCATACTCACTGCAGAGACCAGAAACAGACACAGACACGCATCACACCGACTGGATCGGACCTTCAACCCAGTGCTGCTAACGGAAAACATTCTGAACATTACTCCAACTAAACCTGAAATGGAGAGGAGGTTTACCACTCTCAGTGTGCATCTGTAAAAACACTGTGGATCTGGTTTAGGGTGACAGCAGATCATTCTGACCTTTGACCTGCAGTAATGGCAATCGGAGAGGGGCCGTTTGGGGCCCGGGGTTCCTCACAGGTCCTCATTTCAACTTCTACTTTATCCAGGAACTGCAGAAGGAGAGGAAACAGAGTTCAGTAGGTCCGGACTTCTGATGCTGTCAGATCCTCATTTTATGATGAACTACTCAAGCCATGAATTATCTATGGAATATGGAAATATGAATCTCCCAGCAACATTATGCATATAAAACAGTCATTACTTAATAGTTTTAAACTAAAAACTATCGTATCTGATACATAATTTCCCATCTCAAAGATCAGAATGTTATCATGGTATTGCTACACTACCTATGTTTTATTAGAAATGATTTTTCAATGAAGATATCTGAAACTGTGCATGATCTACAGAAGAACCACTGACATGCAGAAACTATATTTTTTAAGCAATCAAGAGAATGTGTATTTGCAAACATCTTCATAAGAAATGCATAAGAGCATATAATGTGGGAGTAACCAGTATGAATGAATGAATAAATACACATTTTATAACAAAACAACATCACTCTTCAATGTTCAAACTAAATCAATTCAATTTAGTTGCTTTAACATGGGGCTAAATATATTTGACGAAAAATCTACTGTAGCTCATGTAAAGTAACATCTGTATAAGATCATGTTTAAGCCTCAAATAACACCCAAAGTGGACCTGAACACAAAAAGTGAAAGTTTTATTTTAATAATTATATTTAATGGATGGATGGCATTTGCATAGCGTGGTTCCCCTTCTAAAAACTGCACTTTCTTTTTTTTTTTTACTTTTTATCCATCTCATCCAGTTCAAAACGAACCCGAATGCATTATGAGGGTTAAAAAGACCCAGAATCATTCAACCTTATTGTCTGCATTGGTTTACTACAGTACTTCATTCATTTTCCTATATTTTTATATGTGCATATATTTTTGCTTCATAACAACTGTTATGATTTTGCTTGTTATGTTTCAGCTCTAAAACTTCTGTAATGTCTGTAGAGAAATGAACTGGGGCAGTCGTGGCCTGATGGATAGAGATTCAGACTTGTAACCAGAAGGTTGTGGGTTCAAGTCTGAGGTCCGGCAGAGAGTGTGTGTGTGTGTGTTCACTTCTGTGTGTTCAATACTGTGTGTGTATGCACTTGGATGGGTTAAATGCAGAGTACAAATTCTGAGTAAGGGCCAGCACACTTGTCCACATGTCACTTCTCTTCCACTTTAAGCTGTAGACCAGGACACTGAAATAAAAGCATGCAGTCACTATCAGAAACGGTAGCAACTGAGAGAGAAGCACTAGGGAACTTCTGCAGAAGTGAACAGGGACAGGAGATCAAGTGATAATGAGTGGGGGGACAGAGTGTGACAGATGACGCAAGAGGGGAGATTCTTACCAAACTTATGGGACTGGTCTTCAGCTTTGTCCATTGTATCTGACAGAGAAAAATGACAATGAATTTGTTTAAATATCTTCACGCTCTTTAGCATATTGAAGGTAATGGCTCCAGGCGCTCTCCATCTACCCGTATAGCAGCCTTGTTGCAGTAGACGCGGGTGACGGCCAGCCAGGTGGGCAGATCCAGCATGTTCTGCAGGACCTCCTCGTCCAGCTCCAGGTTGGACAGCTGCCCCTCTCCCTTCAGCGTGCTCAGGTTGATCTTATCCGGGGAGAGGTTCTTGGTGAACCTACACAAGACAAGAGCAAACACTGACGGCTTAGATGGATCCATGAGGTACAGGTCTTTCCGTTCGGTTCACATGTGGACAAAACTCAACGACCAATAAGCTACAAGCCTCTCTTGTAAGCATTCCCTTCTCAGTAATTTTTGACGCTGCTATATTTGAGTTAATTAGGTCCGAGCTGAAGCCACCATCACAAAGACAGTGATTGACTAACAGCGGGTAATAAGATTACAACAGGCCCACAGGGAGACTACTTTAAACCCCTGCCCTCAAAACCTGCAGGGATCACAGGTACAAGCACACAGAGCACATCTAATATTCACTGTACAGCCTTTACACTTCATAAGATAAAACCAGCACCTTCACTATAAATGTAGAGCTCAGAGCCGCTTCTAACGGCTGAAGGGTTTCATGCATCTGAAGGGGAAATCTCCTTCTGTTCAGAGACTTCAGATCAACGCTGCCTTCAGAAGACACTGTCAGACTTTAGTCACGTCTCAATATGCTGCACTACATGACTCTAATAGTATAGATAACAGTCAGACTATTTCACACAGAGAGAGACTGAAAAACGTGCTACTGAGAATTGCTGGCACTGGCAGAAACTAGAGCAGCGTGAACATACTTCAAGACTTCACCTTTTGTGTTCCTCTGAAGAAAGAAAGACATTTCATAACTAATGCCAAATTTACACTGCAAAAGTGGCACAGAAGCACTTCTATGATATCTAGATGTCGTTACACAGACTGTTGCTCAGAGCTGGCATGAATGCATTTACTCATGCAAACACAACTGTATTCTCTGATACTAGACTTCATTTAGTCTGGCTTATAAACATTACATTTTTACATCGAATTTTGAGAGACACAGAATAGACTTAACACGGCTGCGAAAAGATGCCTTAAAGATAAAACCATAATTAAAACAGGAATAAAGTCCATTTTAATTAACATATATATATATATATATATATATATATATATATATATATATATATATATATATATATATATATATATATATATATATATAAAACCCTTAAATGTTGGCCTAAAATACTAAAATACAATAATAAAAAATAACTATACAGACATGCATAAAAATAAAACGCATCGAATTTACTAAACTTTTACATTGAAATGAAAAATACAAATATTTGTTATTATTATTTAATATTTACTATTATTATTTTTATATGAATTAAATTCAAAATATTAATACAAATCTGAATGATACTAAATAAGATGATATGAAATGCAAGAGTGGAAGAGGCTGTAGCAGACGCTGAAAGGCTTTCTTCTCACAGTGTCTTGAGAACAGAGGACTATGAGACAAACATGAGTGAAACTCTCTCTGTCTCCTGAGTTTATCTCACGCCTCTACTCTTCTGAGAGGGTTAGACACTTCAGAGTACAGCAAAACAAAAGGATTTCTTCCTCATATACATCCATATGTATACAAGCACACTCATCATTTATCGCTCATCATGCTTGATATATCCCTATAAATAAAGATATTTTTCAGGAAACCTAATGCAACTAAAATGCAATTAAAATAGGGATAATCTAATAACAAAAGGCATGTTCGACATACTGACTTTCACTAGATGAACACAAAGAATAACAAAAATGTCCTTATCTTCGCTCATATGTGCTAAAAAAAAACACAGTATATGGTATTGGTAAAAGACATCTTACTCTCAACAAGGTACTATACTCGATCTCGATCAAAAATACACATAATGTTATAAAAAAAATTCCAATAACTGCTAAGGGGAATTTTTTGTTTCTTCTATGAAGAATAGAAAGTAAAAAAAACAAACAAAACAAAACCTTTAACTGAAATAGAAATCTGGTTTCATTATCAATGTCTTAGACATTTTTTCAATTTAACACACTCTTGCTGAATAAAATAATTTTTTTTTATGGATGTTTTAGTATGAAAATGTTAAAGAAAGACCTCTGTAGCCTGATGACACAAACAATAATCAATCAATCAATCAATCAGAGTTTAGAAAAGATTCAGTGAAACGGGATGTGCTCTTTCTAGGGAGCTTTCATCTGCAAACGTCCCTGAGCTCAAGATGAGTCACTGGTGTTTCACTCTGTTTTTAGGGAGGAATGTGTGTAGCTGCACTGATGGATTAAAGTTTGGCCCCTGTGGTGTCTCTACAGCTGAGAGACAGAAGGTTGCTCGTTCAGTCCCCACTAACCGTCACGTGACTGAAGCACTTAACCCCGAGCTCCTCCAGCAGGACTGTCCCGGACATCCGTCTCACTCAGATCAAGAAGAAGAAGCCTGATCTACTTCACACTGACTACTGTTCAGGTGAGTCAACACACATCAGATAAAGTGACGCCCACCTGGTCACAGATCACCAACACAATGCTGAAGTCTTCATATTAGTTTGAAAACTGGGTGTCATCATTACATCCAGGGCCACATTGACCCTAATTAAAGCTGAATTAACAAATAAATAAAAGAAAAAGCATAAATAAAATCTTGTTTTTAGTCTCCCATGCAAAAATGATAAGTCTAATCACTTATGATTGAAAAAGAAACAGCACGTCTCTCCCTCATTTAAAGAGGCATTCATGCTTGTAGCACAAAAATGATAATTTGCACATCAAAGTTAATGTTTAGAGATGAGGTCTGCTAAAATCAGAACTGACCTCAGTATGACCACTATTAACCGTGAGGTTCACCGTAGTAAACGTTATTAAGGAGAAGGTCCGGGAGTGTGTGTGTGTGTGTCTGAACGAGCGAGAGCTGGCAGAGCTTCAGCCGTGACTCAGAACAGCAGGAACTAGCATGTGTTTTTACACCCACAGAGAGCATGCTGGGTAATCAGAGCCCAAACACTGGAGAGCAACCACTTCAGCCTTTCTCTACGGTCTCATCTGGATATCTCTGCTCCAGTATTACAGCAGATCATTATTCAGAGAGACTGAGAGTTCAGTTATTACAGGGACCAGACCACTGGAGTAACCCGAGGTCAATAAAGCTGAAGCTATTAACCAGATTTGTGTTATTACAATGTCTCTGTGTAAATGGTCTGGGCCCGGCTCCCAAAAACGTTCTCATCGCTAAGTAGTTCTTAACCTATTCCTTAACCTCTCTTTTAACCTTATGGCATGATTCCCGACACGTTCGTACGCTAAATATATCTTCTGTAAGTCACACTTTTGTAAGGCTGGTCTGGACCATTCGTAAGCTCTCTATCTCTTAGCGTTGTTTGAGCTCAAGAAGCGTTATAAATCAGCGCAGAGCAGTACAAGTCAAACTGTGGCGTGTTGACAATATTGTGGCTCAACAATGATTTTATGTTATGGACATTTTAAGACTAATAATAAAATATTTTCACAATGGATACAGGCCTATTTATGAAGCTGACTTTATTTGGTATCAGAACTAATATGGTGGTAATAAGCCTAAGCTATTTCGTAATATCATTAAAGCATTTAAATTGGCAATCACTTTTGATAATTAAAATCTGGCAAACAATTTGGCTCTAAATGGCTCCAGCGTGTCCTTGTATTGAATCAAAGACGGCGCCGGACGCGGCGAAAAATAAAACGTAATATAACTTAAAAAATAACTTAAATCTAACTTAACGAAAACTTAACATTTTCATATAGTTTGACTTGCAGTACTAAAGTAACCTTAACACAATTTTTTTTTTTACATATTTAACATTTAAAAAACTCATAAAAAAAGATCTATAAAAATAATGAATTACTATAAAAACACTAAAAACATTAACTCAAATTTTTTAATTAAAATGAGAAGGGATACACACACTCACACCTACTCAAAATATTAATAAAAACTCTAATTGTTAAACAAAGATACTAAAATAACACGGACTACATATGACATATTTCTGGACTTTCATCTTTTGATAGTTCAAACACACAAACCATCAGCTGAGTAACCCCTATTCATCCAGAGAGATGAGCAGAGTTTGATTGACAGGTGTGCTGGATGAATTAATCTCCAGGACGTCCGACATCTGGACAACATCACCAGATGTGTTTAAAACAAGGCCACAGAGGTGGTTTCATTGATCAGCCCTGCGGGATTCAAACCTACAACCTTTCATTTACCTGCCCATAACCATGCACTGAGCAAAAAAAGGACAAATCAAAGACAAGAACAGCTCAGATCTCTGTTGAATACTGCTCTGTATGTCTGCTCAAAGTGTTTGTATATGGACTATCATGAGTTTCTCAAATTCACCAAGGTTCAGCCCGACACCGCTCTGTCACAGGCCCAGGGTTTGTGTTGTTGTTATTGTTATTCCAGCAGTGATGCTGCAAACCTTTAGCCTGTCAGCTAACTGACCCGAAATATACATTTAACGTTACATTCATGCAAGATAAACCGAGCACTGGTTCTGCTACACTGAGCAGTGTGTGTGTGTGTGTGTGTGTGTGTGTGTTGTTTATTAGTGGAGTCCCGTGATAACAGTCACTCAGTCACATTCACACTAACACTAACACTGACACTAACACTGATGAATCACAACACGACGCTGCACGCGCTTCTTACCTGGACAGGTGCTTCAGGATCTGCTTCTTGATGATTCCGGCCATCCCGTCAGAGGAGCTAACGTTACCTCTCCTGCATCTTCAGAAATCTTTCGCTGACACACACACACACACACACACTCACACACAGACACTCACGCTCAAACACACACGCACACTCACACGCCGCTCACGACTCGCTGCTGCTGGTGATGCTCTCCAGCGCCGCCTAGCGACTGCCAATCAGAACGAGCGCACCGACCGCGTGCCAAAATAAAAGTCACCGCTACTGCTAAGTGGTATTACCACAGACAAGGACTTTTACTTGGTAATGAAGCTTCCCGTGCACACATAGATAAACAAATAAAAATGAGAAAATAACAACATATAAAAGACTTGTTAAGTCAGAATATTTAAAGTACATATAGATTACACATATATACAGCGCTATGGATAATGATAATATGAATAAATATGAATGAAATTACAGAAATCAGACTCAACCACAAGGGGGCCTCAGCAAACTTCTAATTTCCAACTTCCAAACAAGCATTCAAATAAGCGGAAAAATATAGTTTATCTTTTTAATTCACCCCTTCAGCATTTATTTTTATTTATTATTATTATTTATTTATTTTATTATTATTATTATTATTATTATTATTATTATTATTATTATTATTATTATTATTATTATTATT
Source organism: Carassius auratus (assembly GCF_003368295.1). NCBI lineage: Eukaryota > Metazoa > Chordata > Actinopteri > Cypriniformes > Cyprinidae > Carassius > Carassius auratus. The sequence continues at coordinate 3,475,907 of NC_039265.1, forward strand.
ATTATTATTTAAATTAAACTAAATTAACAGAAACCTATATAACTACTTGGGTAATTTATACTATTTCATTAATCCTTTTTATAGTTATACTAAACTTTTTCAGGTTGAATTGTGAATTTTATTCATACATTTAATTAACTTCTAATATAAAGTCTTTGCCATTCACTCCTATAAAATCAAAGACGTCAATGACCGATGCTTAACATAGTTTTCTAATAAAACATGTCATAATGCAAATATAAATTATTAAAGTATAAATATAAAATAATAAAAAAGCTTAACATAGTTTTCTAATAAAGCATGTCATGATGTAAATTTAAATTGTTAAAGTATAAATATAAAATAATAAACATTACATATAAAATATAAATTTAATAATACAACATAATGTAAATGTAATTTACATTCTGCTGTTAGGCTAAACCTAAAAGATAACCAAAGAAAACCCGATAAATTCAGCTCTTTTATATCCTCCCTCAAGGTTAACGATTCATCAAGAAAAAAATAAATGAATAAATAAAAATAAAATAAAAATCTGTGTAGAAAAAAAGGCTCAGTACAACGTTACGGCCATTATATTATTATAGATTATTATAGATTATAAATTTAGATTGACTATAATTATTTAGATATTTATGGTAGATATATTTCAAGTAAATATTTATTTAATTATTCATATTAGGTAGTTTGTTTGTCTCAAAAAGTCAAAAGGCTTTTAATTTGTAATCTTAGAACCTGTTTGAGAGGAAATGAAAAAACTGATGTTGATTTCGGGCTTCACACTTCCTGATTGACATAAATACGCTCCGACGGACTCTAATATTCAGCTCTCGCTGTTATTTTAAGAGGATTGTATGTTGATTTACTGTTTTTAAAGTAATATAGGAGGTATGTTACATACGAATGTCTTACTCTCCCTTTGTGTGTTCAGAAAGCGCATTTGTACTTAAAAAAAATGAGATAATACATCTATTGCTTAATTAATGCGGGCTTCATACATACATAAAGAACAAGTGCAGTGACAATGCATAAAATCAGAAAGCTGCCATCATATTCCGGTCTTAATATGTATGTTGGTCTGTTACTGTACTGTCAGGCTGACTTTAATTAGGATTGATTATGATTCTTAATTGTTCTGGTGGAGATTATTAAATTTGTGTGTTATTGGCTGTCAGACTTGACTCTTATTATGATGTAGGATATTTGTTATTATGATAAGGCACAAACCAGTAGACATCATTGGAGAATAATTAAATTACACTACAATACATGTTCAGAAGGAATGAAGAAATAGAGTTTGAGTTGAGTTTATTCAGACTGTGTTCCTCTGATTTTGTGTCAGGCGCCTGAGGAACCCCCACAATGCCTTATTACGGCTCGGAGGAGACGGTAAAAGAGCTCAAGAGAGCCCTGTCCAATCCACATGTCCAAGCAGACCGCCTCCGGTACAGAAACTACATCACCAAAGTCATCAGGTCCGTGAAAGATCACCTTGTTTTTAATGAAGGAGAACGCTTTCTAAAGGACAAATGAATCACTTATCCAAAAATGAAAAAGATACTATCCCTGACATTATCCTGTGAAACAGAAACCTAGATATTTAGCAGAATGTTTACATTGCTACAATCTATACAATGAAAGTGAATGGAGACTGGAGTTAACGTCAACCACCAAAAAGAGCACTAAACGATCATGTACAAAACCTGTAAATATAAAATCCACGAATAATATAGCATTTTCATGCATGAATCATTAATGAAATGAACAAAATGTAAAAAAAAAAAAGATATTGTTTGTGTAGTGTGTATATTATATATTGTTTGCAAGACATCCATCCAGTTTCAAATCGATTTGAATACTTTTTTTATTCGGTTAACTCTTCTGAAGAGATGTTTAACCGATCATAATAAAAGATAATCTTTAAAGATCTAAACCTATAATAAGCCATAATATTTCTCATAATGAAAATAGCCACAAAAACTGAAATGGCATTAAACAAACAAATCAGTTTGAATGATTACAAGCAAATAAAAAATCTTTCTTATTCAGTAATTATTATCCAGTAGTCACATCATGTGATTGGTTCACGGAAAAGTCTTGGAGATGCCTTGGTTAAAAATGTGCGGGAATCACTAAATTAAAAATTACCATAAAGCAGTCTGTAACGCATATTTTTAAAGCCTTATGAAGCTGCAACAGCAGTAGGCTCCATGAGAAACAGAACAACATTTAAATCATTATTTATTATACTGCACATCTTGATTTTCACCTTAATTCGATTATAATAATAATCTACTCTAATAATAGTCATAATTGGATAATTCCACTGTAGCTAATTAGACAGAACTCATGAAATGTTGTTTCTTTGAAGGTACATGACACAGGGCCTAGATGTCTCCTCTTTATTTATGGACATGGTGAAAGCCAGTGCCACAGTGGACATTGTTCAGAAGAAGCTGGTTTATCTGTACATGTGCACCTATGCCAGTGAAAATCCTGAGCTGGTGCTGCTGGCCATCAACACGCTCCGTAAGGACTGCGCTGATCCCAATCCCATGGTGCGAGGACTGGCCCTGAAGAACATGTGCAACTTCAGGTTTGGGTGTTCTTTTTGTCAGTCTGGACCCAGAATATCTTTTCATGGCACTTTATTCATTACTTTCAGGACACAAAAGCAGCGTAGCAACACCCTAGCAACCACACAAGACATCTTAACAAGCAACATCCTAGCAACCACACAAGACACCCCTAACAAGCATTCAGGACACAACAGCAGTTTAGCAACAGTCTAAGAAGCAACATCCTAGCAACAACACAAGACACCCTGACAAGCATTCAGAAAACAACAGCAGCTTAGCAATGCCCTAACAAGCAGCACCCTAGCAACCACACAAGACACCCCTAACAAGCATTCAGGACACAACAGCAGCGTAGCAACACCCTAACAACCACACAAGACACCCCGAACAAGCATTCAGGACACAACAGCAGTTTAGCCACAGCCTAACAAGCAACACCCTAGCAATCACACAAGACATCTTAACAAGCAACATCCTAGCAACCACACAAGACACCCTGACAAGCATTCAGAAAACAACAGCAGCTTAGCAACACCCTAACAACCACACAAGACACCCCGAACAAGCATTCAGGACACAACAGCAGTTTAGCAACAGCCTAACAAGCAACACCCTAGCAATCACACAAGACATCTTAACAAGCAACATCCTAGCAACCACACAAGACACCCCTAACAAGCATTCAGGATACAACAGCAGTTTAGCAACAGCCTAACAAGCAACACCCTAGCAATCACACAAGACATCTTAACAAGCAACATCCTAGCAACCACACAAGACACCCCTAACAAGCATTCAGGATACAACAGCAGTTTAGCAATGCCCTAACAAGCAACACCCTAGCAATCACACAAGACATCTTAACAAGCAACATCCTAGCAACCACACAAGACACCCCTAACAAGCATTCAGGATACAACAGCAGCTTAGCAATACCCTAACAAGCAGCACCCTAGCAACCACACAAGACACCCCGAACAAGCATTCAGGACACAACAGCAGTTTAGCAACAGCCTAACAAGCAACACCCTAGCAATCACACAAGACATCTTAACAAGCAACACCCTAGCAATCACACAAGACATCTTAACAAGCAACATCCTAGCAACAACACAAGACACCCTGACAAGCATTCAGAAAACAACAGCAGCTTAGCAACACCCTAACAACCACACAAGACACCCCGAACAAGCATTCAGGACACAACAGCAGTTTAGCAACAGCCTAACAAGCAACACCCTAGCAATCACACAAGACATCTTAACAAGCAACACCCTAGCAATCACACAAGACATCTTAACAAGCAACATCCTAGCAACCACACAAGACACCCCTAACAAGCATTCAGGATACAACAGCAGTTTAGCAATGCCCTAACAAGCAACACCCTAGCAATCACACAAGACATCTTAACAAGCAACATCCTAGCAACCACACAAGACACCCCTAACAAGCATTCAGGATACAACAGCAGCTTAGCAATACCCTAACAAGCAGCACCCTAGCAACCACACAAGACACCCCGAACAAGCATTCAGGACACAACAGCAGTTTAGCAACAGCCTAACAAGCAACACCCTAGCAATCACACAAGACATCTTAACAAGCAACACCCTAGCAATCACACAAGACATCTTAACAAGCAACATCCTAGCAACAACACAAGACACCCTGACAAGCATTCAGAAAACAACAGCAGCTTAGCAACACCCTAACAACCACACAAGACACCCCGAACAAGCATTCAGGACACAACAGCAGTTTAGCAACAGCCTAACAAGCAACACCCTAGCAATCACACAAGACATCTTAACAAGCAACACCCTAGCAATCACACAAGACATCTTAACAAGCAACATCCTAGCAACCACACAAGACACCCCTAACAAGCATTCAGGATACAACAGCAGCTTAGCAATACCCTAACAAGCAGCACCCTAGCAACCACACAAGACACCCCGAACAAGCATTCAGGACACAACAGCAGTTTAGCAACAGCCTAACAAGCAACACCCTAGCAATCACACAAGACATCTTAACAAGCAACACCCTAGCAATCACACAAGATATCTTAACAAGCAACATCCTAGCAACAACACAAGACACCCTGACAAGCATTCAGAAAACAACAGCAGCTTAGCAACACCCTAACAACCACACAAGACACCCCGAACAAGCATTCAGGACACAACAGCAGTTTAGCAACAGCCTAACAAGCAACACCCTAGCAATCACACAAGACATCTTAACAAGCAACACCCTAGCAATCACACAAGACATCTTAACAAGCAACATCCTAGCAACCACACAAGACACCCCTAACAAGCATTCAGGATACAACAGCAGTTTAGCAATGCCCTAACAAGCAACACCCTAGCAATCACACAAGACATCTTAACAAGCAACATCCTAGCAACCACACAAGACACCCCTAACAAGCATTCAGAAAACAACAGCAGCTTAGCAATACCCTAACAAGCAGCACCCTAGCAACCACACAAGACACCCCGAACAAGCATTCAGGACACAACAGCAGTTTAGCAACAGCCTAACAAGCAACACCCTAGCAATCACACAAGACATCTTAACAAGCAACACCCTAGCAATCACACAAGACATCTTAACAAGCAACATCCTAGCAACCACACAAGACACCCCTAACAAGCATTCAGGACACAACAGCAGTTTAGCAACACCCTAACAAGCAACACCCTAGCAATCACACAAGACATCTTAACAAGCAACATCCTAGCAACCACACAAGACACCCCTAACAAGCATTCAGGATACAACAGCAGTTTAGCAACACCCTACCAAGCAACACCCTAGCAATCACACAAGACATCTTAACAAGCAACATCCTAGCAACCACACAAGACACCCCTAACAAGCATTCAGAAAACAACAGCAGCTTAGCAATACCCTAACAAGCAGCACCCTAGCAACCACACAAGACACCCCGAACAAGCATTCAGGACACAACAGCAGTTTAGCAACACCCTAACAACCACACAAGACACCCCGAACAAGCATTCAGGACACAACAGCAGTTTAGCAACACCCTAACAAGCAACACCCTAGCAATCACACAAGACATCTTAACAAGCAACATCCTAGCAACCACACAAGACACCCCTAACAAGCATTCAGGACACAACAGCAGTTTAGCAACAGCCTAAGAAGCAACATCCTAGCAACAACACAAGATACCCTGACAAGCATTCAGAAAACAACAGCAGCTTAGCAATGCCCTAACAAGCAGCACCCTAGCAACCACACAAGACACCCCTAACAAGCATTCAGGACACAACAGCAGCGTAGCAACACCCTAACAACTACACAAGACACCCTAACAAGCATTCAGGACACAACAGCAGTTTAGCAACAGCCTAAGAAGCAACATCCTAGCAACAACACAAGACACCCTAGCAAGCATTCAGGACACAACAGCAGCTTACCAACGCCCTAACAAGCAACATCCAAGGAACCACACAAGACATCCTAACAAGCAACATCCTAGCAACTAGGGCTGGGCGATATATCTAACGACATGATCATGCGCATCTAATCAGTAAAGCTGCTTCCGTGATCACCGCTAAAATCGCCATCACCTGCTTATAATTGGAGTGGCATTTAATAGACAGAGCCGTAGATGCTGACAAGCTACGCCATATCGCGTTCATTATCGAAGGCATATCAGTGATCTAAGGCTCTGTCTATGAAATGCTGCTCCATTTGAAAGCAGGTGATGGTGATTTACCACTAATCAGGGAACAGACTTTACTGATGAAATGCGCGTGACAATCGCATGCCATATATCGCGCATCCCTACATCCTAACAAGTAACCTCCTAGCAAGCACACAAGTCACCCTAGTAAAGGCTCCGGTATACTTCAAACTAAGTTCTTTTTCATTCTTCGTTTGGGGGCAAAAAGAAGTTAGAAAAGGCTATCCCATAAACCGAACAACAATGAAGTGTAGGTAATCTTGATGTGAGACCGGCATGATGGTCTGAATATTATAGCCAAAATACTAATGATTAGCAGCAGTTCAGAGTCAAGTATCATGTTTGCAATACAAAAGAAACATAATCAGTCCATTATGGGAAGTGTGAATGTTTCATAGTCTGTAAAACTTTAGCATAATGTGGAAAAAAAATATTGTAGGCAGTTTGCGACTTTATTAATTTACTGTATACCCTTTAAATTCACTTATTTAAAGAACAACAGCGGCAGTTTGGTGTAACGTTTATTTGAAACACATGTACTTGGTACTTGCTACCTTATATCTTTACTCTTTCCTTTCATTCTTTTCATGGCTTTGGAAAACTTGTCTCGAATGTTTCTCTACGTTGTAGGGCTGTGCAAAAAAGGTGCTCCTGTGATTAGAAGTACATCTCCAGCACTTGCGTTCAGATCAGGGTTGCCAGGTTTTCAAAACAAATCCTGCCCACTTGCTTCTCAAAACTAGTCCAAAACTAGCCCAAACACATTTCCAGGAGGTTCCCCGATGAAAAATTGCAGTGATTGTCAGTGAACTACAGCTCTGTGTAGTAAAGGCCAAACAGTGTTGCCAAGTCTGCGGTTGTTTTTCATGCCTGCGGGCCGAAGCGACCCCAATACCAATAACGTGATGTTTAGCCCCCAAAATGCGAATTTTACCAAGGCAACCCTGCCAAAAAATTCGTATTTTAACCACAGGATGCAATTTTTCATCTGTTTTGAAAACCTGGCAATCCTGATCTGAACGTATGTGCTGGAGATACACTACTAATCACAAGAGTGCCTTTACTGACAAGATGCGCATGAAAATCGCATTCGATTTTTTTGCACAGCCCTACTACATCGCTTTTTACATAACTCCTATAATAGAATAATAGAAACTCAAAGGTGTTTAGGAGCTGAAACAAACTCCCCCAGAAAGTTTGTTTTTGTCAGCTGTTTTAAACTGCCGAAACCAACTCAAAGCAAACTTTGTATTGAACTGATTTTGTTTGAAATGACGTCATATCAGTGCGTTCTTCGATTTCGTTGATGTATATTGGGGCCTTAAGCATTCAGAACACAAAACAACAGCGTAGCAACACCTTAGCAACCATCACCCTAAAAACCACTCAGGGCACACTAGTTATCACCTAGCAACCGTACAGAACACCAGAACAACAGCTAAGCAACGTTCCACAACACTGCAACAATCTGGCTTCTAGCACGCTAACAAACAACAACCTATCAACCACCCAGAACTTCCCAACAATATCTAACAACACCCTAGCAATCAACCAGGACACCTTAGCAACATCCTACCAACCGTTCCACTATAATAAACTAGCAAGCACCCAGGACATCTTAAAATTGCTTAGCAACAACCTAGAGACCATTCAGAACAACATAACAACAACCACCCAACAACACTGTAGCAGTCACCTTGCAACCAAGCAGCCTAGTTATTTTCTTCTTTTATTTTCTTGCTTTTCAGGATGCCAGGGATGATAGAGTACATAGAGCAGCCCATTGTTGCTGGTCTGCGGGACAAGGCCAGTTACGTAAGGAGAGTCGCTGTGCTTGGTTGCGCCAAATTGCACAATCTGCAGCCCTACACAGAAATCGGTAGAGCCAAGTATTCTCTTCATCTGAATTATTGCTCAGGATAATGTGATAAATAATACTTGCCTATTTTAATACATGTGCATAAATGGGCATAAGCAGAGAGATTTACGATTTTAGGTCAGACTGTTCCCTTTAAAGGAATGTTTCTGGTTCAGCGTCTGTGATGACTTACAGCATGTGAAGAATTCTTAACTATAAACAACATATTTTCTTTTTTTTTGTAACTTTTTTTATCTTTTAGAAAATAAAAAAAGAACAACAACGTACAATCACATCTAAACAACAGACCAGCTATTTGGTCACCTATACATTCTTACGTAAACATATTGATGGACGTATATCTCAGATGATACAGCAGACACTGACAGTAACTGTGTCATAGAATCATACACACATAATAATTATTTTCCAAAACTGTAAGTATTTATTTATCCTTAAGTCGAATGCGAACATCATCCTCTCCATATTTTGGACACTGTTTACAATGTCCAGCCATTCAGTCTTTGTATGAGGTTCTAATTATAGCCACATTCTTGTTACAGCTTTCTTGCTGGCTGCTAATAATACAGATGCATCTCAGTAAAGTGGCTCACATTTAACAAAAACCCACCAATTCTCCATCAAAAACTCAACAAATCTCAACAAATTAGAATGCTTCATAAGACTAATAAATAAAAAAGTGAATTGTTGCCCTTCTGGAAAGTATGTTCATTTACTGTACTCAGTACTTGGTAGGGGCTCCTTTTGGTTTAATTACTGCCTCAATTCGCCGTGGCATGAAGGTGATCAGTTTGTGGCACTGCTGAGGGGGTTTTTACAGTGGCCTTCAACTCATCTGCATTTTTTGGTCTCTTGTTTCTCATTTTCATTGACAATAGCCCATAGTTTCTCTATGGGGTTCAGGTCTGGTGAGTTTACTGGTCAGTCAAGCACACCAACACCATGGTCATTTAACCAACTTTTGGTGCTTTTGACAGTGTGGACAGATGCCAAATCCTGCTGGAACATGAAATCAGCATCTTCAAAAAGCTGGTCAGCAGAAGGAAGCATGAAGTGCTCCAAAATTTCTTGGTAAACGAGTGCAGTGACTTCGGTTTTCAAAAAACACAATGGACCAACACCAGCAGATGACATTGCACACCAAATCATCACAGACTGTGGAAACCCTCTCACTCGACTTTATGCAGTTAGGGCTATGAGCTTCTCCAGCCTTCCTCCAGACTCCAGGACCTTGGTTTCCAAATGAAATACAAAACTTGCTCTCATCTGAAAAAAGGACTTTGGACCACTGGGCAACAGTCCAGTTTTTCTTCTCCTTAGCCCAGATAAGATTCTTCTCACGTTGTCTGTGGCTCAGGAGTGGCTTAACAAGAGGAATACGACAACTGTAGCCAAATTCCTTGACACTTCTGTATGCCTTGACCCAAGCCTCAGTCCATTCCTTGTGAAGTGCACTCAAATTCTTCTTGATTTTGCTTGACAATCCTCATAAGGCTGCAGTTCTCTCAGTTGTTTTTTTCTTCCACACTTTTTCCTTCCACTTAACTTTCTGTTAACATGCATGGATACAGCACTCTGTGGACAGCCAGCTTCTATGGGAATGAATGTTTGCGGCTTACCCTCCATGTTAAAGGTTAAGAGTCCAAACAGATGACTAAAAACTCCACAAGTAATCTACACAACTCCAGTCCATCAGTCTTGTGTAGAGAAAAGCTGTGTTTGTAAAAAATCCATAATTTAGACTTTTAACTGCTTCCGCTTGTAAAGTGTTTGATCTGTTCAGATTTCTGTCCTTTCAGACAAGGTGACTTTTTCCACACAAAAAAAACAATATTATGGGGACTCATATTTCAGCCTGACGCAATGTTATGAAATTAAATATGTCTTAATGATGAATACATTTCATACAAACACTCATTTCAGCGTGTGTTAACTGATGGACTGGAGTGGTGTGGATTACTTGTGGATAATTGTGATTATCAGCTATATCAGCTGTTTAGACTCTCATTCTGATGGCACCTATTCACTGCAGAGGATCCACTGATGAACAAGTGATGCTACAGTAAATTATCAGCAAATTTTAGTTTTTTAGTGAACTTTTCCTTTAAATATGTAGTTTCTTTAAATATATTTGTGAAGTGTTTTCCAAATAAATACATGTAAACAATTGTCTGGATGTGTATCGTTTAGATGGCAGTATAGTGAATGAGCTGTATGCTCTTCTGAGGGACCAGGACCCTGTGGTTGTAGTGAACTGTCTTCGTGCCTTGGAGGAAATTCTCAAAGATGAGGGTGGTGTTGTTATTAACAAACCCATTGCTCATCATCTTCTCAACAGGTGCGTGCCGGTTTTGCCATTATGATATTTATGTAAAATAGTTCATCCAGACATGTCGCCTTCATGTTGTTTTAAGAATTTTAAAAATGTAGTTTACAGCATGTTTTAAGTTTTGTGGTTTTGTAGTTTTGATAAAAAAGGTTTTTAGTTTAATGACAATAACAATTTTCAGTATATTTTACAGTATATCAAATTTTTTCCGCTAAATTACTAATTTGTAAATGTATCATTTAATAAATAAATCCATTACTTAAAAAAAATTATTTTATTTCAGCTAGTTCTCATTTAGATTTATTTTAATTCCATGTACAAAAATAACTAAGGCTACATCCACACGAAGCCGGAGCTTACCCCAATCCGAAATTTCTACGTATTCACAGAAATGCGTCTCTTTGTGGACATGGCCTAAAACTACAACTGAAAAAAAAAAGTCAGTTAAAATTAAAATTTTAAAACTGATTCAAAATATTAATAATAATTATAATCTGTTATCTACAGTAGTATCTAAATGATACTAAAATAACACTGGCATATTTATGTACTCTTTATTTATCAGTTTACAGTGAGCTCTTGTTCTTATATTTGGAGTTTAATTTTAATTAATTAATTTGAGTTCATTTTAGTTTAGGTTTTAGTTTTTTATGGCATTTCTATTTAGTATTCATTTAATTTCAAGTTTTATTTTTAGTCATTTTAGTACTTAAATGTATTTCAGTTAGTTTTCTAGTTTTCAATCCAATATTTATATTTAATTTTTAATTCAGCTACAGTTTGTAATAAAATTTTGGTTTTAGTATTAGTTAACAAAAAACAACACAGAGTTGCATTTTTGCAGTGCAAAATGTTTTCAAGAGCTTTCAAAAGCATCATGCTTGCCTGTTCAGCAGATTGTCTAATGAAGGACCTGTGTTTCCTGATGTGTTTTCTCCTTCAGATTGAAGGACCTGGACAGCTGGGCTCAGAGTGAAGTCCTCACCTTCCTGCTACGTTACCGTCCTCGTAGCGACGACGAGTTGTTCGACATACTCAGCCTACTAGACACCTTCCTCCAAAGCTCTCATGCACACGTTGCAGTTTCCACGCTCCGCCTCTTCCTTAATTTAGCCTCCGCCCACCCCGCTGTGCAGGCCGACGCCCTCCTGCGCACGAGTGCGCCCCTGCTGGCCACCTGCAGCGCTGCGTCACGCGAGCTTCGCTTCGCTGGCCTCTGTCACGTACAGCAGGTCATGCGGAGTCAGCCGGGCCTTTTCGCCACACATTACAAACGCTTCTTTTGTGAATACTCTGAACCAAGTTACATTAAGTTTCGCAAGATGGAGATCCTGGAGGAGCTGGTGAATGATGAAAATGTGTCTTTGGTTTTGGAGGAGCTGAGAAGCTACTGCACTGATGTGTCTCCTGAACTGGCCCAGGCAGCCATCGCCGCTATAGGTACAAGATGCTGTTCGTTTCTCTCAGTTGATTAAACTATATTTAAAATACAGAAACTTCATTTGGCAGAGCAAATGTCAAATTGGAGGTTGTAGGCATTTTGCACAATCAAGGGGCAATTATTATTATTATTTTTTAACAAATGATTTAATAATCTCAGGCTTTTTAAAAAAATTATATACTTCTAAACAGAATTGTAATTCTAAATTGCTTTGTTTTCATTTATGTCAATTAAATTATTATATTTACTGACCCAGGTTAACTTCTAAATGTAATATTTCCACAGCAGGAAGTATTGCATTTGTCTTGTAATATAAATCACAATCTTTCATTGATCATCGCAGCTTTCCACTGAAATGACTATAACTGTTACTTCTACAAGTAAACATGTTTCTCTGTCTTTTTTTAAGGCCGTATCGCACGAACATACAGCGAGAAGTGTCTGGATATCCTGACCGGACTGCTGGCATTGAAACAGGATCACATCACGTCAGGTATGAGAGGAAGCTGAGCCTGTGACTGTTATATGTTTCTAGTTGATGAGTAAAGAAGAGTGATTTGTGAGGCTCTTTCTCCAGCTTGGATAACAGCTTTGTTTGCAAACCGACATAATCAGTTAACAGAATCAACTCTTCCTTGTGTGTGTGTGTGTGTGTGTGTGTGTGTGTGTGTTTAGCCGTGATCCAGACGTTCAGGGATCTGGTGTGGTTCTGTCCTCAGAGTACAGCTGCTGTGTGTCAGACCGTCGAGGCCGGTGTTGACGGTCTTCAAGATAGTGAGGTGAGATGAGACGATTCGCCTGCTTTTTGTTTTGACCATCTGCAAGCAGAAGGCTGTATTCTGCACTTTTTTAGTAATTTTGACCTATCAGAGAAGGATAAGCCCTTTCACTGTTTTTCTCAGGGAAAGCAGGCTCTGTTATGGCTCCTGGGAGAACATGGTGATCAGATGGGTAGCGCCCCCTATGTGATGGAGGGCTATATAGACGGGCTGAAGACTGAGCTGTCCTCGACTGTGAAGATGGAGCTGCTGACCGCCGCGGTCAAGATGTTCCTGTGCCGCCCAGCTGAGACTCAGGACATGCTGGGCCGTCTTTTACATTACTGTATCGGTGAGTAGCGCACGTTTACAGACAACGTCAAATTGAAGCGACAAAACAACTAAAATAGTTGTGTTCCTCCAGTTATTTATATATTTGACCCTGGACACCCTTTTTATAGTTAAGATTCATATATCATCTGAAAGCTGAATAAGTAAGCTTTCCAGAGAGATAACTATTTGAAAATCTGGAATATGAGGGTGCAAAATATCAAAATATTGAGAAAATCATCTTTAAGGTTGTCCACATGAAGTTCTTTGCAATGCATATTACTAATCAATGTGTTGTTGGCTAATTGCTTTAAATAAATATACCCCAGTGACTTAAGACTGGTTTTGTGCTCCAGGGTCACTTATATATACACATGTCTAAATAACAGACTATGTATATATTAGTGTTTTATGCTAGTCATTTATGAGCACATAGTATTAAAGAAACTGTGCCACAGGCCCTTCTTCCCTGTTCTAATTTTAGTTTATTTTCAGTCTTATTCATTCTGAGAAATGGTCGTAGATGTGCCCTTCGTGGTATTTTGTTCTCTTTTGACACATTTAATCAAGAGCTTCTCCACTTACAATGTTCTCTGGTGTGCCGCAGAGGAAGAGAGCGACGTGTGTGTGCGTGACCGGGCTTTACTGTACTACAGACTTCTTCAGCGGGGAGTTGAAGAGACAAGGAAGGTTGTAAACGGACCCAAATCTGATCCGTCCATGAGTGTTCTCACCGGACGGCAAGGAGAGCCCATTAGTGAGTGGGCCTCTACCTTCAACACCCTCGGCCCGCTGGCTGGACGTGATTCATGCCCTCAGACTGATCTTATATCAGCCGCTGACCAGCCATCCAACAGTGCAGAAGAGGAGCTGTTGCCAGGTAAAGCCTGAAAAAAACACATGCACTAAACTGTCAGTGTGAAAGCCCCCTAAGTGCTGCTCCATTTGAAAGCAGGTGATGGATATTTAGTACTAATCACAGAACCAACTTATATCTCAAATTAAATATAAGTTTTTTGTTTTTTTACTCTTAGTACTTTAACATAATGTGAAAATTGTTTTTTATATTTTATTTTGTTTAATGTTTACTTACAAATGATTTTTTAAATCAGTTTTAATTAATAATAATAATCCTGGCAATATAAAACAATTTTACTTGTGATTTAATTAAATATACAGTAAGTAAATTAATAATATTGTATATTTAATATTTAATTGTATAATAAATTCAATAGCAATACAACATCATATAACTGTCTCATCCTACAGTACCTCTTTTTTAAACGTCTGTATATTTTTATTACACTTTAGTTTTACACTTATTTCTTTAGTTTTAGTTATTTTAGTACCTCAACTTTAAACAAAAAAATTGTTTACTAATATATCATCATATAAGTGTCTCACCTCATCTGTGCACCTCTGACTAACAGGAAGTGAAGATGTGACCCTCTCCAGCCCAGATGACACAGAAGAGGAGATCAGTCTCTCTCTGGGTGCTCCTCTGTCCCACGAGAGCTTTGAGAAGATGTGGCTGGACTTGGAGATTCTCCACAGACAAGCTCTGGGTGTCTCTCGTCCCAGAACGGCTCCGGACACGTTACAGGCTTCCTTACAGCTGGTGAAGATCCAGACTCTGGCCTTCACCCCCGGAGACACTGTGCCGTGGAAGGCCTACATTTACACCAGGAGCAGCGGGACCCTGATCCTGGCCGAACTGCTGCAGGGGGACCCACAGGCCCCTGGCACGGATGAAAGCCTGGTGCTATCTGTCAAACAGCAGCCTGTAAACCAGCATGCCATCAGACGATTTGTTTCAGTCCTCAAGAGTGTGCTGCAGACTCTTGATGTTGATACTTCCTGAAATCCCCAAGTCTGAACTGTTGCTGCTTCTATTGTTTTGAGGACAGTGTACAGTATATTACAGTATCTAAGCTGGAGCAGTTTCAATACAGATAACCAAATGTTTTTTCTAAACCAAAACCCTTCCAATAAAACATAAGTATGCTGTTGGAACCTACAGACAGTTAAATCTATTTTTAGTACTGTATGACATTAGCTTGATCACATGTGTACGTATGATGCAATAAACCAAAGCATGTCTCTTTGCAGTATTAGGAAGTTGAAAATTGCTCTTTCATGCAGGTTCCCCAGCAGATCTGTATTGCATATCTTGTATGCTTTTCACAGGCAAGTCAAACTAATTCTACATTTGTGGTATTCTGATCTCACTTCTTCTTTCTAGTACCCAGTTGCATACCGTAATTGTATCTCTATCTCAGGTTATAATTTTCCTTTTCAACCTCTTACAGACAAAGCAAAGTTTTTAGTTTATGAACACTATTGTTTATAGTAAATATGTGAGTTATTATATAAAGCAGGTGCCTCTATCATGAATATACTTGCAATATGTGGTATTATCAATTTTGAAGATATGAACAAAAATGAAAGAATTGTATTTTTTAAGTTCTGTATTTAATTGTTTTTTATGCTTGTTTATTTGTCTTTTTTTATTCTGTTTTGATCTCAGATGGCCAGTCAAATCAAAGAATTGAGGCTTTGCCGTTCACAGAGGCCGAGTGTGAATTCAAGTGCATATTTTGTTTGTTTGTTTGTTTTATGCGAGGTGTAGGATGTAGTGAAAAATACGTTTGACAACTGTTTTACGATATACATGTGCTGGTCATATAATTAGAATATCATCTAAAAGTTTATTTATTTCACTAATTCCATTCAAACAGTGAAACTTGTATATTATATTAAATCATTACACACAGACTGATATATTTCTAATGTTTATTTCTTTTAATTTTGATGATTATAACAGACTACTAATGAAAATCCCAAATTCAGTATCTCAGAAAATTTGAATATTGTGAAAAGGTTCAATATTGAAGACACCTGGTGCCACACTCTAATCAACTAATTAACTCAAAACACCTATAAAGGCCTTTAAATGGTCTCTCAGTCTAGTTCTGTAGGATACACAATCATTGTGTGTGTGATTATAATGTAGGTGCAAAAAAAAAAACGGGTGTGAGATGTTGGCTTCTACTCAAATTTATACAGGCTTCAGTAACACAATGGGATAATAAAGAAGTTTAACATTTATTTATGTAGTTATTTATGTCTTGTCATGATGTGATTAAATAACTAAAGAAAGTCTATAATGAAGTAAAGAGATCAAAATCTGTTTATATTTATGACACCATTTATTTTTACGACGCTTATAACTCCCACTGTCTGACAAGGAAATGACTCTCTCAACAGCCTTTCTGACAAGTTTCATCCAACCTTTGCTCGGCCAAACAATAACCACTCCTCACGACAGCAGCTCGAGAATTATGATCCTCTGGATAAACCCACAGCACACTTTACTGAAGGGAATAAAGACCGTATCAAAGGACACTGGGAAGTGAATAAACTCGTGTGAACTCCTCCAGAGACGCCGGGGTTTCTCGCTTTACATTCAATATCATTTTGAATGTTGGCTTTATCCCGCTGTACAAGGCTGTAGGTGATATAAAGGTACGTGGTTTTCATTAAATTACATGAACTGTCTCTGTGTGTCAAAACTTACACTACTTGTCTACTAGACATTTTGCAACTATATCCGTTTTCCACATACTTTCGATTAGATTTTTTTGACGTAAGATGCGTTTCGAACGTTCGAACGGGAAATTCGGGCTTATCGAATTTAACATCTTTGCATTTCAAATGAGAAATTAGGTATTTTTTTTTTATTCGCCGTTAGAAATAAGAAATAAGACATCATTAAAACCCTTTAACTGTCACCCCGTCAGGAATACGGGACGCATAAATTTACTTATTACAATCTAATCTAATCTTGACCAACTATATATCGTTGGAAAGGTCTAATTCCTAAATATATATTTTACCAATGTTTGTTTGTTAAAAATGATGTAGGAAAATAGATTAATTTATGACAAAGAGTGCACCCTCAAAAATCTACATTATAACAGGAGTTTTGACCTTTTGTTTAAAAAAAAAAAAGACTTCTTCGTTGCCTTTTCCTCTATCACATTTTAGAAACCAAATGTAAATACATCAATATCACGTTACAAAATGTTTTCAGTCATGAATTATAAAAATGTAGGTTTTACTTTTTGAACGGAATTGGTGAAATCAACTTTTTGATGATATTCTATGACCAGCACCTGCATATGTCGCTCAGGCTGAGTTCCGGTAAACCTCGTGTGTGTGTATGTATGTGTGTGTGTGTGTGTGTGTGTGTGATTATAATGCAGGTGCAAATAAGCAGATGTGAGATTTTGGCTTCTACTCAAATTTATACTAGCTTCAGGAACACAATGTGATAATAAAGTTGTTTAACATTTATTTATGTCTTGCCATGATGTGATTAAATAACTAAAGAAAGTCTATAATGAAGTAAAGAGATCAAGATCTGAAATTATATATCAACTGAAAACTTAAAATCTCAAAATTCATCCTTTAAAACCCATTTTTAAATCAGACATTGCATTACCATGGAAATGGTTCATCAATATCATGTTACAAAATGTTTTCAGTCATGAATTATAAAAATTTAGGTTTGTATCATGCACATTTAAGTCTATCTTCAAAAACGTGAGTGACAGTTAATTAACCCCAACCCCAAATGAGAGACTGAAATATATATATACATACACACACACACACACACACATATCTTAGCTTTCAATATAAAGGCTTAAAGATGGTTATGTTCATGTCATCTATGCAACCTTATAGAGGCTTTTAAACAAAACTACTGCCCTATCTGATTTAAATTGCAAATGAACCTGGTTTTCATGGTTAAAATCCAGACTCACACACATGTATTATCTTCTAAGTACCTAAAACCAGTTCGCCTGGTTTACTCTCCACACATTGTTCTGTTTGCTTACTTGTAAGTTACTCAGAAATAACAAATGATGTAGCTCTGGAACCACGTGTGCTTTCATCCAATGCAAATAGAGAGCACAATGGTAATAGTGTAGAGGCAAAGTTCACCTTTGCTCATGAGAAACAGTGAGTCACAGTTTAAAGAAAGGCAGTGTTTCATGCTTTATCTGTAAACATACATAATGACAAATCCTTTTCCAGTAAACATTCAGTGATTCCTTTACCACAAAGCCAGTACCCTGTAACTTTTTAGGCTTTTGAATGTTTTTTTTTCCTTTTTACATCACTTCCACAGTTAACTTATTCTGGGTTTTCAAATGAAAATAGGACATGTTGTGGATATGTCTGTGCTGCATAGCCTGCATACAATGTTTTTGGGAGTTACAATGGAAAGCAAACAGTGACATGCTGTGGAAAACATGTTTATAGGCTATTAAAGAACTTACAGTTAAAATATTCGGAGAAAGAGATTTCACCCATGTTTAAACTCTTAAAGTTTTTGAAAACAAGCTTTTATTAATTGCTGTCTAACTCGTCCTTGTGGTGATGCTGCTTTACTAACCAGACCATTGCTTATGCATTACACAGGTATACTACAGTAATTCCTGCAGGGGAATATTGTACTCCATGTAAACATGTTTTTGTTTTACCAAGGGAAAGTCACCGGGGTCTTGGCTTTACATGAGCATGACAGGAGAAAAATGTTTATATAGAATTGAATTAGTAAGCTATTCTTTGTCACTAAATGAATATGCTATATTTATCAGCACAGTTCAGTATTAAACAGGGAAAGTCTCCGATTCATGGAAAAATTTTATAAAAATGAAACCCCAACAAGAACAGAATTTTGCATCCTTAGAATATATTTTCATATTCACCGACATCTTTATTTTTACACTCCCTTTGCAATGTTTCCCTGCTGTGTGGATGGTGACTTGCTAGTTTGAGAAGCACTGTTCTGCCGCTCTACATGACCGTGTTGAATGTGTGAGCTGAATGGTTCATAATCGGCCATTAATTATTCAAACTGGGTCATGTGAATAATTGAACAATGCAGCTACTGATTAAACACAATCAAACATATTGGAAAAACAGCATATGGAGTTGAAGCCCATCATGTGTGTTAAATGTTGGTGGTACAGTATTAAAGTGCCTGTGTGTCTTAACAGAAGACGGTGTGGGATGAGATGCCATCTGAAAAAAGTCTTCCTCCTAGCAGCTGGTCTTCTCGTTTTGACCAGGGTCTACATCTACATGCAGGGAGCAGAATCGGGACACCTCAAGGTATTCGCTTGTTATAATAGCATGATTATTGAGACTTAAAGGGGTCATATGATGCTTTTTTAAAGATCATTATATTGTGTATTTGGTGTAACAGAATATGTTGACATGCATTATTATTGTTTTTCAATTATCATTACTTTTCAAATACTGTACATTATTGTAGGTCCTCTATGCCCCGTCTCTCTCAAATGCGTCGTTTTCTACAAAGTCCCTCCTTCTGTTAAGCACAGTCTGCTCTGATTGGCCAACTCATCCGGTGCATTGTGATTGGCTGAACACCGCAAGCATTCGTCAGAAATGTAACACCCCTTTCATAATCACTAGCTTAATCTTTCAAAATAAATGTAAAGACAGTTAAAAC
Organism: Carassius auratus; assembly: GCF_003368295.1. Taxonomy (NCBI): domain Eukaryota; kingdom Metazoa; phylum Chordata; class Actinopteri; order Cypriniformes; family Cyprinidae; genus Carassius; species Carassius auratus. The sequence continues at coordinate 3,495,497 of NC_039265.1, forward strand.
CCCTTTGCGTTCAAACATCGCAGACGGCCCCAGTTTATTATTTTCACTTTCACAGCACGTTAAACATCACTCTCTTACTTAATCTGGACAAACTGTGCATCAATTGAAAGTTTAAAGACTCTAGCTTCGATATTTGACCAATGTTTTGATAAAACATTGCTACAGCGATAGTTATTTAGTGATTTATGTCAGGAGTGCAAAATAATAAATCAGTATTATGCCACATTTTTTATAGAAATTCACAACTCATTCAGTCACGTCAGCAGCGGTTTATTTGTGTTCACAATCACATAAACTCAATGAACAGCGTCAATAAGGATTTATAGACAAAAGATGCATATCTGCGGAGATATATGGATATATTTACTGATGTTTACTTCATATTTCTTAAGACAGAATCATCATTTCTGTTCATTTTCAACTGATTTACGCGATCTGATGATCAACAGCCTCTCCCAGCGATCTGTGTGTGTACAGTCCTGTGTGCTCTAGTGATGGCCGATTCGTGAACGAATCGTTCAATTTAACCGGTTCTTCTTAGTGAACCGGTTGAACCAGTTCACCAAATCGAACTGAATCGTTTGAAACGGTTCACGTCTCCAATAAGCATAAATCCACAAATTACTTAAGCTGTTAACTTTTTTAACGTGACTGACACTCCCTCTGAGTCAGAATAAACCAATATCCCGGGGTAATCCATTTACTCAAACAGTACACTGCTGTGAAGACCGAACTGAAGATGAACACCGAGCCGAGCCAGATAATGAACGAACACGCCCACTGCTGGAGCAGTTCTCGTTCTCGAGTCAAGAACCGGTTGCATCGGTTTTCAGATCACCAGTACACTCAACCGAGAATCGTTTCTGTCGGACGCGTCCGAATTGAGAACCGATGAACTGATGATACTGCGCATGCGCGATTCAGCGTGAAGCCAACTGACTCACAGCATGTCTGAACCGAAGGGATTCTTTTGGTGATTGATTCTGATTCTGTACTAGTAATGTTATGAGCGCGGGTATTTCGAGGGCTTGGATGAAGGGCAATCTGGCGAAATGTAAGTTCATTTAATAACAAATACATCGCAATGGATTATGTTTAGTAAGTGGATCATGGTTTCTGCGCTGATGACACCTAATTTATTTACTTTATATCTTCAAGACTTAAATCCTCATATGCACATTATTGCTGTTACTGTATTTAGATGTTGTTGCAAAACTCAAATGTAAACTTTTCATGATTATGAGGTTTTAACTGACTAAAGTTATGATTACTGACTTTATATATTTGAATGTTTGATAGACGTGACGCCATTACGTCATCGCCAATGACGTCATTACGTCGAGCGTGAAAGAACCGATGAACCGGTTTTTTCAACCGGTTTATTGAATCGAACCGTCCGAAAGAACCGGTTCGCGGAAAAGAATCGAACTTCCCATCACTAGTGTGCTCTGGCTGTGTGTCTGACAGACTCTGATTGGTCCTTCACCTTGTCAATCTTAGAGCGTCATAACCGAACACCGCCACATCGTGTCACATGCTTCCTGCACACTTCCTGGTTGTTATCTGCCCATAACAACACTGAAAATCCTATGTACACACGAAATATCCGAATAATAAACCCGCGATTACGATAGTAAAGCTTGGTATGAGATTTTCTTGAGATCTGGAAAAATTTTTTTTTTGAAAATATAAAAATGTACATCTGAAATGCTAACTTGTGCAACAATGTAAAAGGCTATAAATAGCATATTTTTACAACAGTAAACGACCAAATTCAGCCTGTGATCGCAAAAGGAAGTTATTACAAATACTCGATCAGGATTTGAAGTGAGTTTTGAGTAAAAGTTTACTAATAATTTCATAAATTGTCTGATGTAGCTTGATGCTAACATTAGCTCTAATGCTACTAATAGCAGGTGCATTTCTTCTTCGTAATGTATTTCTGTCACAATAAATCACGCAAGGTCGAAAGAAAATGTTTGGTTGTATTTTTATAGTGAGACTTTTGATAAATAAGGGCTAAATGCAAACAGAGACTGAATTGAGATCGCTGCTTGATCGCTCTCTAAACATTGAAATGCCTCAACAAAGGCTAATAAACGTGGAATAAAAACAAAAGAATAATGATAAATAAAAGAATAATGTGTCATAGCTGTTTTGTGTTTATGTTTGAGTTTATATATCTCTATTATCATATCAGTCGGAGTGATTCTGATTCCTGAACAGTAAACTTTGAAGTGTCAGCTTTGTGAACAAATGTTGATTTATGTATTTAGTCAGAAAGAATCATGAGCAGAAACTTTTTCTCATTTCTCTCTCCATGCCCGAAAAATGTGGGTTGACTAATAAGGGGTTAATGTCCGTAGTTTTACAGTCAGTTCAAGCTGAAAGAGGAACAGAGTCAAGTGACAGATAGTGATGAAGATCGTGTGTGTTTGAAGTACACAAGACACCGACGGTTAAGACAGCTGACTCCACTGTGTCTCACACACATGCAAAGTTCTGCATTTTAACGGTCTATAGCAAATACTTAAACTATTAAGAAAACATACTTCCAGTAGCTGACTAGAAACACCAGATTGATGTGCAAAGTCAGAATGACCTCCTCTCCTAGATTCGCAAACGGTCCTCTGTAAAATGTGTTGCTGTTCTGTTGTGAGTAATCTTAAAGATTCCTAAATGCATCTACTTTCTGAAGGCCAAATAACATGCTTTTTCTTTCTCACAGACATGACTGTTTCAACACTGACTGTGTTACTGAAACTGAGGTTATAACACTCCAAAGAGAAGGGAAAAATATTAATAGCATTAAATAACCCCACCCAAAATAAAGGGGAAAAAAAATCCCATTATCACTTGTACATGCTTTTATTTGTACCAAACATGATTATCTTTTATCTGCAGTATCGAAAAGAGGAGGATAATTACCAGGTTTCCACTGAACTGCAATTTGTTTTTTTTTTACATTCAGTTTTCCACTGAATCGCATACAATAACATGGGCTAAAAATACCATCATCTTCCACAAAAGGAAACGGGTTTGAATGAGATTAGGTTAAGTTAACATTAATAGTTTTCTGCATGATTTCAGAGGGTGTTTTTGAATGGTGAGGTAAGAGGATGCAGGTGTCTGTGATTAGTGATCGGGTGATGGTGAAGAGTGTAGGAGGCTGGTGATGCCGTGACAGTCAATGTTAGCCTCCAACTGTGGCACACCACAAGTTGACCTTGATCTTTCGATCATAGCTTGTCGAATTTCCTGTGCGTTTGAATCATACTGTTAATGAATTTTCTTTTTCAACTTTGATAACATCATCTCTCACAACAGTGAGAATTGTTCCCATTACATTAAAAAAGCAGTTTAAGAGAATAGTGACATGGAAACACATTTCACATAAACAGATCCGATATAAAGAAAATTATAAAATGTATGAAGCATCAAGACAAAAGCCATAAATCTTTTTTTGACTGTAACTTCTGAAAAGGTTTAGAGCATATACACGGCTTCTGGAATGGTTGTCAGTGAAGGAAATAGGCCATTTATCCACATGATGGTGTGGTTACAAGAAACTAACAGAAAACCAACCAGCTAAATGTTGAACTTCCTGTCATGTTTGTTCTCTACATTCTCTGAAAAAAGAAGAAGAAAATAAAGTACAAAAGCTGTCACTGCAGTGACTGGACAAAAGGCATGTCTCATATTCGATCGTGAGCCAGGCAAATTATTTTGGGTATTTTGTATTTTAAGTTAATTATAAATGAGAATGCAAAGGAGATTGGAAAACAGGAGGCACTATAACAGTTGTAAACATTAAAAAACATCATATTTCTATGGTAAATTTCCTGGATTGGCCAAGAATGCTTCATTAATCATTGATTTATGTGGTTATAGCCTTGC